>NC_140281.1:2212493-2229633 GCF_964030765.1 Micromesistius poutassou
CGCTCACGCTGCCTGAGGGCTGGGGACTCCCGGGCACATGCTCTTCAAGAGACCGCCCGCTCCGTTTAAAGGATTAGTTCAGGGAGAGGTTTGTTAGTTTGTTGAGTTTGGATCCGGGCCTCCCCTTGTCCACTGATATCCGTTATTTTGGAGGAGAGATCCAACAAACTCAACACTCAAAGCATTCTTTAATCCATCGGGGGGGAAAGGAGCAGTCGGTCAGTACCGGACACCTTGTGTTTTGGAAGGATAGCCAGACGGGACAGAGAGGAGAGTAAGTAATAGTGTTGTACCTTTGTAATCCCTCGCTCTGTATGTCAATAGATTTGAAATGTGAGCACATATGTGCTGTTTGAAGTTCATTCTCGGTGCGATTGGACCATTGTTATTCTCTTGCTTACAAACTCTTTGTGAGTGACTGCGCATAACCAAACCACATCCACAACACAACCCCTTAAGCAATTCATATCGAGCGAATGTCAGGGAGAATCACTCACTTCCAGACCCAGCTATAACACTCATAAATGTTCTGAAGCCAGTGTGCTCTGAGTGTGCCCAGACAACACAGACTGCACAAAAAAAGCGTGTGTGCACAGCACGCCGTAGCGTCTCACCCGGCAGCACTTTGAGAACGCACACATTTGCGGTTATCGACCGCAACAGCTGTTCTGCCGCGGTTTGCCGCCTTTATCGCTTAGACAGCACTGTCAACGAACAGCGTCTCTGAGTTTGACCCCACTGCGTCCATGACAACACCATGCTCCTCCATCCCTCCACTGACTACCAGCTACCCCATTTGCAACTCATATTAACACAACGCTTCCCTCTTTTTACCGTCTTCTCCTAGAGAGCGATGGTGTTGACCCGCGGGCGCTGAATCAGGACGGCTTTTGCAGCTGCTATTGCGAGCTATTACAGTACATGGGAGCCAACACAACACAACAGGGGAACCGAGAGAGCGTTTACGTGACTTCTGAGGATTCTTCTTTCAAGTTTAACCTTTAAGGCTTATTACGTAGTGACGTAACCGGCCAACATCGCAGAGGACCATCGCGGCCAACTCACTGACAAATTACTCAAACGTGTGCGTGTGTGTGTGTGTGCGTTCCTGCGTGTGTGTGTGTGTGTGTGTGTGTGTGTGTGTGTGTGTATGTGTGTGTGTGTGTGTGTGTAAGTGTCTGAGATAGTGTCCAGCTTTTAGTTTCCAGAGATTGTTTAACAGGAATTCACCAGCCGACAGCTTTAGAAGCAGATAATAATGGCCAGATAACAACTGCTTTGTTTTGACAACCCTCAAATATTATAGAAGCAACTGCTTGGCCATGAAAAGCATGAACATAAGGAATGGCTGATTCGCTCTTGATTAAGGGCAAGAGGAGCAGACATCCTCTTCAAACTGAAGTCATTGATTAGTCTGGAAAGGGGTTCCTACATCAACACCGGTCTAGTCCGGAGTGGAAGACGGAGCAAAGGTTGCTGATTGAGTGCTTGCGAAGTGACACTAAGTATTTTACATAAACCATCATTGCATGCATGTGTAATAGAGTAATAATGATTGTGATGAAAAGGTGCTTATGGGTTTAGAGGTACTTGAGGCCCGAGATGCTAAAACTTAAAGCTACCCAACTCGAATGCTAATTACTTAGCTTTAGTATAGGAGCGCTTTTCACGAGCTGCTCTTTTAAAAGCCCTCACCCACGCTGGAACGTCGTAAACCGGCACAACAATTATTTCCAAAATAACGATTTAATGGATTTGATCGTATGGGTTCTGCGCCCTTCGTATTTGACCTGAATTATTTTTCCTTTTTATATACTTCTTCTCCCACAATTTACGACTCTGGTGAAACCGATGATTATTGTTCGTCATTGTTTCCTCTAGATTAGATCAGACTGCACATTATTATGTACTATTATCGAGCGAGGCGGTTCCCAGAGCAGGATAGCTGGGATTAATCGGGCCGTTGGAAGTAGCCCCAAAACCGAGACAGGCAGGATCCAGGCAGCCAGCCGTCGTCCCCCGGGGCTCTGAGGAAGAACAGGAGCGGAGGGGGTGTGAGTGTGGATGCAACTCTCCGCAGAGTAACTCTGCTTTGCATCTGCCGTGTGTGTTTTTTACACACTGCTCTGAGTGTGTGTGTGTGTGTGTGTGTGTGTGTGTGTGTGTGTGTGTGACATATGCAGTGGACTGCCACCAAGAAAGCACACAAACTCGCTCACACTCTCAGTCACACTGCCCTGCGGTCGGCCAGTAATCGCAGTGTGTCCGTGCGGGCGGCGCCGGCGTGCTTCATCGACGCCTCCTGAGATGCGATGCGAGGAGAGGAACCCGACAGTGGGACCTAAAGGAGAACCGGAGCCCGGGATCACCAGACCCCATCTCTTTGTGTCTACTTTCGGAGACGGCAGTGCGGACGAGCGGACCTGAAGAAGCTGCGACAGGTGTGTGTGTGTGTGTGTGTGTGTGTGTGTGTGTGTCTGTGTGTGACCTACAGCATGGCGTTCCCCTGTTCCCAGTGGTTCCTATGGCGTTCCCCGCGGGCCTCCGTCCCGGTTCAGACCGCCTCGTAGACTCTCGCCGGGGACGACTCTGCTCCACTTCCAGCCACCTGTCCGACATGCTGCCCGGAGGTGGAGGTGGAGGTGGAGGTGGAGGTGGTGGCGGCGGGGCAGGGGGTCGCTGGGCTGGCGTGTGCCTGCTCCGGTGGCTGGGCGTCAGGCTGTGGTCCCGTCGCGGGACCCTGCTGTTTGCCCTGCTGTGGTTCGGCTCCTGGGTGTTCCTGAACGGCCTGGTGCTGGTGCACCGCAGCATCCTGTCCGACTACTGCACCGACGACAAGAGCAAGAAGATCCTGCAGCGGCTGGTGAGTCCACCCTAGCCCACAGCCCCTAACCCCTGACCCCTGACCCCTAGCCCCTAACTCCTAACCCGTTACCCCAACTGTAACCGCTAACCAGTGGCGGAGCCAGTCATTTATTTCAGGGAGGTTTTGATCAATTTTGCGAAACATAAATTGTTAGGTATAAAGATGTCAAAGGCTACTGTTTTTTTCACTTTTATGAATGATGATTAATCCTCCTCCAGATAAAGTGTGTATGAAATAATAATGAAGGATTTATTTCTTTATTACAGGGGGGTTTTGTACCCAATACCCCCCTCCTGGCTACAGCACTGCCACTAGCCCTCACCCCACCGACGCTTGAAACCATATGTATAAATCTGTGTGTGTGTGTTTTAGTTTTGTGTTCACTGTGAGCTTCGTTAAACAGATCTTTTTTGTCGTACAAACTTCGATATCCACGTCTCTCATTATAGTTATCAAAGCTCAAATCTATTCCTGGATTTGTGTCACTTCATTCCTCTGAAATTAGGTTAAGTTGCATCTCTAGTTCACTTATGTTACTCAATGGTGCGCCCAGTGGGCAGAATGTACCAGTTTGTTCAATTACGTTCTGAACTGCTTCGCACACTTGTCATACTCGATTGGCTTCCAATCAGATTGAGTAATTTTTTGGCAGACCGAACCAGACCTAACTACAGTAACTCATGCTTTACACAAATCTACATCCCTCCGTTGCTGCAACACACTTTCACACACTCCACCAGAGGAGTGTGTGAAAGTGTGTTGCCTTTTTAACAGCCACAAGCGAGATTCATATTCTTATTCTTTGATCATTGTATACGGACTAGTACTACTATAGTACTATAGTACTATACCTCAAAATGTGTCATCTGCATTGAACCATGACTAGCAGGACCAGAAGCATTTAACTAGCATTTAACCATCACTAGCACCACTAGGAGCATTTAACCATCACTAACAGCACTAGGAGCAGTGGGCAGCCACAGTGAAGCACCTGGGGACCAACTCCAGGTCTTTTGCTGGTGCCTTGCTCAAGGGCACCGGTAGGAGTACTAACCCAACGTGGATGAGAGACTGAAGGAAATGCCAGCCTCCTCTCACTCACTTTCGCTCTAAATAAAATATGTCCCTTATTAGAAATACCTTCTTTTATGAGCGGCTGGCATGACGTGTGGCTGCGGTGGACAGTTCCCTGGCCCATCCCGGAGCCCCCCCCCCGGCTCTGTTTATCACGGTGCCCGCTGGAGCACAAAGTGACTTTGATTGACCGTGCTCCGCTGGCGGGCCAGCACTGAGCACCGTGTCTTCACAGTGTGCTCACGTCGCTACAGTTAACAGACGGACGGACGGAGACGGGCCACACATAGAAAAAAACACAAAGACACACATAGAGAAACCCAAACACACACACACACACACACACACCACACACACACACACATACACATAAATCCAAATAAATGTCTCTTAATGGTCTGCAGACCACTCCGTTTCACTGGGAGGTGAGCGTGATGCATTTGGGTTCTGTGTCTGTCTCTCGTCTCTCCCTCTCTCTCTCTCTCTCTCTGTCTTCATAATCTCGCTCGCTCCTCTCACTCATCCATCCTGTGTGTTTTCTCCATTTATCTTCTACCATCCTGTTCCGTTCTTCCTACTTTCTTTCTCTCCCCATTTGTTCGTTCCTCTAATTAATCTGTTAATTAATTTCTGTTATCTGTTCATTATCGGCCCTGTTCTCCTCTCGTCCAATTCCACTCTCTCTCTCTCTCTCTCTCTCTCTCTCTCTCTCTCTCTCTCTCTCTCTCTCTCTCTCTCTCTCTCTCTCTCTCTCTCTCTCTCTCTCTTTCTCGTGCTCTCTCTCTCTCTCTCTCTTGCTCTCTCCTCACTGCTGATTCTATTTTTCCCCATCTTCTCTTTGATCAATAGTCTCGCCCACGGTCTCTCTCTCTCTCTCTCTCTCTCTCTCTCTCTCTCTCTCTCTCTCTCTCTCTCTCTCTCTCTCTCTCTCTCTCTCTCTCTCTCTCTCTCTCTCTCTCTCTCGCTCTCTTTCTCTCCCTCTCTCAAGCACACACACTCCATTGATTAACTTGTGTCTGAAATGCAAGGTGAGAATCCTTAGACCAGGCACACATGCACACACTTGCGCACACACACACACACACACACACACACACACACACACACACACACACACACACACACACACACACACACACACACACACACACACTCACACACACACACACTCACTCACACACACGCACACATCGATTTTCGTTGTTCCTCATTCAGCCCTGGTTGATCGACTAGTCGACTTGAATTTGATTATCTGGACAATCTAGCCGTGACACAATGAGAAGATAAGAACGACAACAAGAATGGCGACGCCCGTGAGCTCATGAACCGTCAGGACAGCCGGCAGGTTGCCAACACTGAGAACAAACACAGCGGCTCTTATCTGTTGTGATGCAGATGAAAGGGGCCCCCGCGCCCGTGACCTCACGCTCATGTATCACCAGCCACAGAGAAACGCTCACTTGCTCGCTCTCTCGCTTGTCCCTCTCTCTCTCTCTCTCCTCTCTCTCTCTCTCTCTCTCTCTCTCTCTCTCTCTCTCTCTCTCTCTCTCTCTCTCTCTCTCTCTCTCTCTTCTCTCTCTCTCTCTCTCTCTCTCTCGCTCTCGCTGTCTCTCGCTTTCTCTCTCTCTCTCGCTGTCTCTCGCTTTCTCTCTCTCTCTCGCGCGCGCGCTGTCTCTCTCTCGCTCTCGCTGTCTCTCTCTCTCTCTCTCTCTCGCTGTCTCTCTCTCTCTCTCGCTGTCTCTCTCTTTCGCTCTCTTTTTGCTCTCTCTTTCACTCTCTCTCTCTTGCTGTCTCTCGCTCTCGCGTGATTTCTATCTCCATCACACTCTCTCTCACTCTCTCTCTTAAGCTTTTTCTCTTGCTCTCTCTATCTCCATCTCTTTCTTTCTTGCACTCTCTCTCTCTTTATCTCTTCCCCTCTCTTTATCTCAGTCTCCATCTCTCTCTCTCTTTATCTCTTCCCCTCTTTCTCTTTTTACCTCCCTCTCTCTCTCTCTATCTCTCTCTATCTCTCTGTCCACTCTGGCCAGGAGGAAGGCAGCCTTATCTCTAAACCTAAAGAGGGCCGATGTTAGAAGTCGATTGGCGCTCCGGGCGTCTACTGTAGAGACTCACTGCGTCTTTGATAAAGGCGGAACACGAACCACCAGCACTGGCCCGTCTGGGCAGAAGAGCTGTGTTTCTACCCTGCCCTTGAAGACATTAGAGGAATGCGTTTTAAAGAGATATGGCCGACAAAGGCAGGATCCAGCGTTTTATCTCGACTTTAGATGATTGTTGTGTCTTTTGTAAAAAAAAAACGAAAATCACACACTGCTGTTAAGAGTTTTGTTAACGGACAGATTCTGATGCTACTATAAGAGTTATATTTCTATGTTTGTAACGCTTCATACACAGCTAACATCATAGCCATCGCCTTAAGCACATCCTGTAAACAGGATTTGATTTTGAGACACAAAATCAAATAATCAAATGGAATGACATCTGTAACTTGCCACTAATACAGTGTTGTCTGTAGTCATGGTTTCCCTCCACTAAAAGGCTTTGTTTAGTTTGTCTGGTCCCTCAGTTTGACTGTGAATTGAAACCAATTATTCTCAAGGATGCTTGTGCGCTGACAGCGGACATACACACACACACACACACACACACACACGGCTAAAGGCACACACACACACACACACACACACACACACACACACACACACGTGTTAATGTGTGTATATGTATGCGATGTATATGTATATGTATGAGAACATTGCGGTTCACACTTTTATGTGCGCATAGGCTACCACAATACACAGCACTGTGTATTTAATACACACACACACACACACACACACACACACACACACACACACACACACACACACACACACACACACACACACACACACACACACACACACACACATACATACACACTGCAGACCTCATTAGCCAACTGGATATAGGGGATGGGTGTGTGGTGCTGGTGATGGTTGCAGGAGAGGGGGGTTCTGTCTTGGACTATATTAATAAAGACGCACTAATAAACTACTGCCAGACTAACAAGATGACGCAACATCACAAATCACAGCCAATAGCTTTCCTGCGTTCATGTCCTCTCCTTTAAAAATACAACAAAGAGGAGAGTGGGCTCTGTACGGGGTTGAGGAAAGATATCAGTGCACAGGGATATGTGAAGATATACATGATTCACCCAGCCTCTATGTCTTGGTATTTATAGCTGGGCGCTATAGCTATAGCTTCATGTTATTTTTCTCAATTCATAACAACATTTCTCAGGACTTTCAAAATAAAAGTTAGGCTGACCATTTACTAGGGCCATTATGGTCTCATCTTATCTGATATCTGACATCCTGACATCCAACGGTAGGCCTATTCCCTAATGGGAAAAGGACTCCACTGTGAGGATTAAAAAACAATTGATCTGAAGTTGACGATTTGCAGAAAGCTATTCATTTCCAACTGTCCTTGTTCAGATTGATTTCCTACCGACTGGATTTAACTGTGAATGTACTACTTTAACTTACTAAGCCTTAAGATGCCAGAAATTTAAGACACACTTTCAGCAGCCACATTTGTCAGTGGCCGTTGTTATTTACACTACCTCCATTTACAAATCAGCAGTTGGTGAATACTGCCAAGTTCAGCCAGAGTTTAGCCCGTCCAGTGCTACGGATATTGCACCATGTGAAAGGCCTTTCCCCCCCCAGGGGAATAGAGTAATGTTAACATAGCATTTTTTTTTACTGACAGTTGCTATAGTAATATATATAGCTTGCTGATTTCTGGGTCCGACCGGCTATCGCCGTCGCCTGTGGTCAAAGAGTCGAGTGTTCGACCTCAGAGGTATGAGCAAGTAGGACACGATCTTGCCATGGTTGGGACGAGCACATGACTATGTTGAGGAAACCATGTCGACCCTGGAACCGGCTATGTGTGGATCATTATAACAAAAATCTGATATTTTCTCTATTTTTGTTTTTTTTGGCCCTAACTTCTTGCTGTTAGTTCCAACTGCTAAATCTTGACAAGTACCCCATATGTGCTTTGAAACATTTTCCAAGCCTTTTATTGTTATCCAGCACATTTCCTCACTCAATATAATTCCTGATCGTAGAAGTGATACTATTTCATGCACACACACACACACACACACACACACACACAGACACGCACGCACACGCACACGCGCACACGCACACGCACGCGCACGCGCACACGCACACTCACACTCACACACACACATAAAGAAAACAAACAGCAGTTTGGGGGGTTTTGTGCCAGTTGGAGTGTTGCCCCTGACAACAAGCCTTTTTTGTTTTTTTTGTTGTTGTTGTTGCTTTACCCAAAATGCAATGCAGTTGGCAACCAAAAGACAGTAGACTGATGCTGTTCCAGCTAACACAAAGGTCACTCACGTAAAAAGGAAAACAACAAACACGTAATGATAGTATAACGATTTTGATCTATAAATGATTTCACCAAACAATTTGTCAGGAAAAAGCAGATACGACATTTTGTACCAGGAAAGAAAACATGGGTCAGTGCTCACCGCTTTGACAAAATATTGATTCAGTAACCTGAGGACGACATTTAAAAGGTTGTGCAAACAACACACACGCACACACGCACACACGCACACACGCATACACACAGATTTAATTACCACAAGACTAATGTCTCCTCATAATATTTACACAGCAATCAGTATTTCTGAAGCCCTGCCAGTTTCCTGAGGTGGATCCTTATTAACCCGGCAGAAGCTGTCTCTGTTCTTAGAAGGCACCTAGGTGTGCCAACGTCTCCCAACGACAGTAAGTGACTTAGCCATATCCTCCACCCCGTCATTAGGGAACAGCATGGGGTACAGCATGAGGCGTGCCACAGTACCTTAAAAATATATTAAAAAATAAAAATATTGCAAGGTGATGATCATTATTTTTAGTTGGCTTGCAGCTTCGCTGTTCAAGATGAACAAGCCTGGACAGATGATCATTATTATAATAATTATAATTGAAAATGATGATGTATTATTTACGATAATTTATTCTTTTTGATGTTCAGTACAATTCCATTGATTGAGTTTTCTTGAGTCTTAAATCCTTCCAGTAGTTCTCCGTCATCAAAGAGATTGTTGTAGAATAACCCGAGAGAAAACCCCCAGAGAAAACCATTACAGCCCAAATACCTCCATGCAATGTTATGCCGGGCGTGTCCTGGGATGAGCTTTACGCTGTAGGTGGGCAGTGGAGAGAGAGAGAGAGAGAGAGAGAGAGAGAGAGAGAGACTCCACCAACACCTCATGATCCCGGTCAGGTCAGCAACATGTCCTTTAGACAACACCGCGCATGACGCCACGCCATTTTAAACAAACTCTGTAAAAAGCAGTCGTCGTGTGTGTGAGCTGTTTGCAATAAATAACATGGTCGAAAAAATAACTGCGAACGTATCACAAGGTGGTGTGTTGTATGGAAGAAAATTTACCTTACATTATTATGCTAACATATACTTTTCATCTGGCCTATATGCTATATAAATATAACAATGGTGAAGAAAAGCTTAAGAAGACAAGTCACCACTCCTCTCTAACTGTGGCCTGGAGGGGTGCCATAAGGTCCTTTGATTAACTTATCTGTGTTTACCCACTGACATAGAGGTCAAGGATCAGGGAGACCTGAGGCTAGTCTAGGGGCAAGGACAAGCCGGACACCCCATTCTAGTGTCGTAAAACTCTTGCTGAAAAAATTCCTGGGAGGCAAGGATGCGGGCCAGGAGGGAAACTAGAAAAACAACAGATTGTGAAACTAGTTAAACATGGTGTGTGCAGGAGATATCGTAAATAACAACATCCTTGATGGACAGAAAGGGAGATATAAGGAGGGGCCCGTGACCAGCTCTCCAGTTCTTTGTCAAACCAACTCGGCTTTGCTCTTACTTGTTCGCGAGGAAAAATAAAGTCTTTTGCCATTCTTGCTCCGGTCTCCTCGAACTCTCTTATTTAAGTTATAGTGTTAAACGCGGTTTATCTACCACAGTTGGTGTGCAGAACGTTGCATCGGTTGGTTGTTTACCACAAACAACAATAAAGGACCTTGCAGGTAGAAGAGTGCATGTGTGTGTGTAGGTCCGTGTATTTGTGTCTGTGTGTGTGTGTGTGTGTGTGTCCATGTATTCGGTGTGTGTGTGTGTGTGTGTGTGTGTGTGTGTGTGTGTGTGTGGTTGCAGGTGTTCGCGCTGTAGCTTGCTTATATGCCTTTTCCATGCACCCTATATCAGCGGCAGCGTATGCGTCTGTATGAGCTTGCCGCTGGTAGGCCAGGCCTTCTGTCCGTCACGCTCACAGAAGGAGCCCGGCACCGAGGGGAAATCAATAGTGCTTTTGTCAGCGGGGCTAAATGTGCTCCCTCAGGTCCTCTGACAGGTTTCAGTGCTGCACGGCCCGCGGCCCGAAAACACAGCCTCCGTCTTCCCAACACACACACACGCACACGCACGCACACGCAAACGCACACACACACACACACACACACGCACACACACACACACACACACAGCATCCCACAGCAAATGATTCCCCATTGTGACAGACTGTGAGACTGCTTATGAAATATTCAGTCACGTTGGTGTTAGTTAAAAAAACAAACTCTGCCTATAGTGAATAAACAAGGATAGAGAATGCAGCCTTAGGGGTCTGAGTGTGTGTGTGTGTGTGTGTGTGTGTGTGTGGGTGTGTGTGTGTGTGTGTGTGTGTGTGTTAACTCAACTGGATCTTTTCTTCCATGCAAAGAGCAGGGAGTTATCTGTCTCTGCCGATAGCCATCCAGCTATGTGTACTGAATATATACAATTCTCCTTACCCTATGAAATGCGATGTTTTGTTGATGGAACTCAAAGTAAGTAGGTATAATAATTTCAGCTTTGAATTCTAATTGTGTTCTGCTAGTACTGTGCGAGAGGAGGAATATATTTCTTCTGTGATTAAGGAGTAGAATTTAAGTAGTCTTTTGTTGTTGTTTTGCTGTCGGTTTCTTTGAGAGAATTGAGAGTTGCGTGGAAGATTGATTTTACTCACATAACAACAGTGTGGTCATATGGAAAAAATGGAGACCAGAGAAGAAGAAGCCAAGCCAAGCCCCCCCACCCCCGGTTCTCGGTTCGATACCCAATGTCCGTAGCCTACCTGTAAACTGCCTGAAGGGAGATGACCGGTTACCTGATGTTGCTGTCGTTCTCTTTGGCTAAAAGTCATTGGGCACTGGGTTCCTTGACGCTCCCCGGTAGACTGAAGTCATTGGGTATCAAACCCAGAAACTTTGGGCTGGGAGTCAAGAGGCCGTAGCAGCCCAAGGTTATGAATGTAATATGTGGTGCAACGCCAGCCCTGTTATTAGGTTATTGAGGCTCTGGTTCAGTTTATATCATTAGGTAATGAGGAGCTTGTTGGACATGTGACAGAGCTTCAGTTACTCTAGGCTTTTCATTATAATCGTTTGTTCGTAAAAAAGAACATTCAAACATGCCTTTGGAATGAGATGACGTCTGCGCTCATGTTTGTTGGTGCAATAGTATGTGTGTGTGTGTGTGTGTGTGCGTGCGTGTGCGTACATTTGTTTGTGTCTGTGTATGTGTGTGTATGTGCGTGCGTGTGCGTGTGTGTGTGTGTGTGTGCATTTTATTTTTATATGTGTTTGTGTGTGTACATTTGTATGTGTGTGGTTTGGTGTGTGTGTGTGTGTGTGTGTGTGTGTGTATGTGTGGGGGTGTGTGTGATGTGACGTGAATTGAAATGAAACGGCAGACATGGCAGGAATGAAACTTCAGTTCCGGTCGCACAATTCTTAAAGACACATTTGGGAGGTGGGACATGAGTGTATACACGCAGCGCTGCGGTCAATCCCATCGTAGGAGCAAACAGAGAATACAGAAAGTTGAATAAACTGCTGGCAGGTTTGCATACGCGCTTTGCATACTCAGACGCTGCTTCTGCCGGAAGGAAATGAAAGCCATAAAAAGGGTCCACTCTGAGCTATTGATGGGCCGTTGAAACGATGCAGTGTGTTTGTGTGTGTTTTCCCCCCTCCCATTCTACTAAGTATCACTTTATTACCACCATTAAACGTTTATTGGGGTGATTAAAAGTCTGGGGGACACAGCCTCCACTGCCGGGGGCTGGTTGGACGCTATTTTCTACCAAACAAACCTTTAACTAAACTATATAAATACACAGTGAACAAAGAGTCGATCGCTCTCAACACCCGTACCAATAACAACGCGCACAATAGTACAGTGGTGTCTGCACATTTTGTCGTCGGTGGATACCAGATGTGCCACGCACACCCATTGTCTCGGTGAGAAACGCGTTCTCCGGACCGCATTAACAACACGCCGGTGTGCCGCGTCTCCACGACGATAAATAAACAGAGCAGCAGCCCCGGCCAGAGAGCCTGGATGTTTAGTATTCATTAAGTCAATGGCTGCACAGCTCCCTCACTGCTTCACTGCTCATTACAGAACCTGTCCACAGCCAAAGCACTTAGCAAATACTGTGAAAAGAGTGTGTGTCTGTGTGTGTGTGTGTGTGTGTGTGTGTGTGTGCGTGTGTGTGTGTGTGTGTGTGCGTGTGTGAGTGTGGTTGTGCGTGTGTGTGAGTTTGGATGCGTGAGTGTGTGTATGTGTGTGTGTGTGTGTGTGTGTGTGTGTGTGTGTAGGCATGTTCGTGTGAGTGTAAGAGTACGTGTGAGGGTATGCGTGTGTGCGAAAGTGTGAGAGTACGTGTGTGTGTGTGTGTGTGTGTGTGTGTGTGTGTGCGTGTGTAAGTGTGTGTGTATGGGAATGTTCATGTGAGTGCGTGTGTGCGTGTGTGTGTGTGGGTGTGTGTGTGTGTGTGTGTGTGTGTGTGTGTGTGTGTGTGTGTGTGTGTGTGTGTGTGATAGACTGGGGGGATGGATGTGTATTTTGTGTCTTTTAAGTAAACATCCAGCATTCATTCTGGATTTATTCTTAATCCATGAACCATCAATTCAGTAACAATTCAGTAGAGTCACTCTGTATCTATCACTTTGTATTAAATATTTGTTCTGGAGCTATAACGTCTACGTTTCTTTTTTTTTTCCGAAAGTGAAATTGAACGCTTGTAAGCTGCTGTAGAGGAGCCACAGGTATTTGGCATCACCATGATATTCCACAGGTATACTGCAGACATCAGGGATCGAACTCAGAACCGCAGCGACTGGGAGTCGTACGCCCCGGCTAGAGATAGAGAATCTATCTATTCTATAGCCGTGTTTATTTTCCCTTATGTGTTCAGTGACTCCGCAGTATTCCTTCAGTCAGCATTTAGTCAGTATATATATTCAACACTGTCTTCAATATTCATTCTGAGTCTCCATACACGTCTTCTGCATGCATTTGCAATATATTGAATCTGCTGTAGGCAGTGTGTGTGTAGCAGTGTGTGCGTGTGTGTGAATACAGAGTGAGTTGAGCCGGTGGGCCCGCTGGGTTTCAGGACCCTTCAGAGGCGCCGTGGGAGCTGCTTACAGTTCCAGCGACCGGCCCAGCTGTTTGACCTCCCTTCTACCCACACTCCCCTCTGTGTGCGTCTGCGCTTGTGTGCGCTTGTGTGTGTGCTTGTGTGTGTGTGTGTGTGTGTGTGTGTGTGTGTGTGTGTGTGTGTGTGTGTGTGTGTGTGTGTGTGTGTGCGTGCTTGCGAGTGTGTGTGTGTGTGTGTGTGTGTGTGTGTGTGTGTGTGTGTGTGTGCGTGCGTGCTTGCGCGTGTGTGTGCGTGTGTGTGTGTGTGTGTGTGCGTGCTACTCCCCACGTGCACTCACTTCAGGATGAATACGTGCACAAACAATCCACACTGCCCACGTGCTCCATTAAGAAAATCAAGCCATTCTTCTGCGGCTGGAGTGAAATGGAGTTCCTCTGCCCCCTCTCCCCCCCCCACCCCCCCCCACCCCCACTCCACCCCACCCCCCCGCCCCAGCCCCCACCCCCGCCCCCCACCCCCTCCACAACACAATGAGAACATTTGTCAATGAGTTGATTTGTGATTAAGGATTGTGGGAACTCTGTGTGTTGCTCTTATACCTCCTCGTCTGAGTAGTGAGCTGTTGTACATTGTCTACAGTGTGTGTGTGTGTGTGTGTGTGTGTGTGTGTGTGTGTGACTGTGTGTGTGTGTGTGTGTGTGTGTGTGTCTGTGCGTGTGTGCATGTGTTGTATGAGAGGTTGTCCCTGAGACCTTATGCATGCATGCCATTGTGTTGTATGAATGGATGTCCATACTGCCTACACAGATACATTGTACATTATATATCCGCCTAATGTATGTATGCGTGCGTATTGGGCTTGGCATGTGTGTGTGTGTGTGTCTGTGTGTGTGTGTGTGTGTGTGTGTGTGTGTGTGTGTGTGTGTGTGTGTGTATGTGTGTGTGTGTGTGTGTGTGTGTGTGTGTGTGTCTGTGTGCGTGCTTGTGTGTACAGAGCTTGGTGAGGTCTATGTGAGTACATTCTGTTCATGCCAGTGCAGTCTCTGCTCTGCTATTGGTCACGCCGGTGCAGACTCTGCTCTGCTATTGGTCACGCCGGTGCAGACTCTGCGCTGCTATTGGTCATGCAGGCGGTTCCCACTCAACACAACGCAAACCACAGCCATACCTTCCTAAGTCCAAGAAGAAATACACTGGAGATCTGAGCTGAACAGGCCCCACGGATCCCTGTGTGTGTGTGTGTGTGTGTGTGTGTGTGTGTGTGTGTGTTTGTTGTGCGTGTGTGCATGCTTGTGTGTCTGTATATATGTATGCGTGTGTGTATGGGTTTAGGAGTGGATTTTTCAGGAATGATGGTGAACGGTTGAACGGTTCCTTGAACCTAGATTTCCAAAATAGACTATTTGTGTTTCCCTTTCACTGTTAAGTAAACTAAGAGTAATATACACTCAAACTGTTTTTAATGTATTTCATTTTAGAATGTAAACTATCTGCAGACCCCCACTGAAACTACTTTGGACCCTCACGTCAATATCCAATCTGTAAAGTAAGATATTTATTCAAAGGGAGATCCTCTATCCACCAGCTACCTGGACATATCCATGCCAAAACAAATAACTTCCGAAAAAAGAAAGATACAAGATCAATTAGAGAGGATAAAGTGGGTGGTAAACCCTTCTGCTTCTGATTAATTCAGAGACACTCCCATAACGCCCCGTTCACTTCCACACTCATCATTCAGGCAACAGGCTCTTGGAAGTTCATGGAAAGGAGAAAACCTTTAAGTTTCTTCCAAACATGTTTGGAGCTAAAGCCTGCGGGGTTTACTTCAGTCACCAGACTTCTCGTGTTGAGACGGCTCTCAATGCTGCGGGCTCTGAAAGCGGCCTGACCTGAATCTCACCAAGAGGTAGGGGGCCCTCTCCCAGCGCTGCCCAGGCAGGGCTCCATCCCTCTGGGGCAACACCGGGCCCCCCCCCCGGGGGCTGAATACACACAGGAATGGCATCAAGTGCTCTCGCTGTCTCCCCCCTTTTTTTTTTTTCCTCCGCCCTTAATCTGCTCTCGTTGGAGATTTTGTGTCAGGGATCTTGTGATTATGGTCTGTTTGAATTGGGGGCCCCTGGATTTAGCCAAAAACCCACCTTGGACGTGGGACAATAATGTTGGCTTCATTGAAGTCGACTTTGTTTTTCGCCGTGTTTTGCCGTGTGTTCTTTTTACGTGTGGTTGATCTGGCAGACGAGTGTCAATGTGGTCAGCACGCGGGTCGGCGTGGCCGCGCGCCCGCCCTGGACCGGACGACGGCGGCGGCGCAGACAGGCCGCGTGATTGAAGCCATGTCGACTGTTTGGAGACGGGCGTTCACCACCGCTGCTCCGTTGCCGTCACAGAGACGGATCGGATGTCAAGGTTGAGGAGAACTGGCAGAGCAAAGTACTGCATCTAGTCCAGCGCTGCAGTCCACTGTCTGCACATGGAGTACAGATCCTCAAGGAGCGTCTCAAGAGCCAAAGCCTGTAGCTCCCGCCATCCTTTGCTGTTATGTATGACTTTACCACAAGTGCAAGGATTTATTTTGAAGTTATTCACGTCTAGTTGAAAATATTCTTGATGTTGGTTCGGATGGAATCTTGGCTTGGGATGGACAGTAAATGATTACCTGATGGCAGCTAAATGGCGTGATGCGTGATGCGCGTGTGTGTGTCTGTCTGTCTGTCTGTCTGTCTGTCTGTCTGTCTGTCTGTCTGTCTGCCTGCCTGTCTGTGTGTGTGTGTGTGTGTGTTTGTGTCTGTGTAAAGTCATGTAATGTGATACAAGGATGAGGAAATCGAGGGAATTAGAGGGCAGCTGTGCATGGCTGTGAGACCCCCTCCCACACACACATACACACACACACTCCCACACACTCTCACACACTCTCGCACACACACACACACACACACACACACACACACACACACACACACACACACACACACACACACACACACACACACACACACACACACACACACGCTCTGTGAATCTGCTGAGAATCTCTCTGCTAGATGCTGGCTGGTCATTATGCAGACTGTGCGTGCTGGCACCAGCTTCCTGCAGCTTTCACGACGCAGGCTGCTTTCCACCAATCACAGCTCCTTCTCTCTGCCTCTGCGACCAGAGGGCCAAAGCATCTCGATGGACAAACTGCTTCTTTCTAACTGGGACTTTTGCTGCTAGCTAAGGGCTTTTTTTTAACTGTCCTGGTCTCCCAGGAGCAGTTAGCACAGGACACAGACTGGAGTTGACAGTGGAGGCTGGTTCGGCTTTACAGATGAGGGCCTACAACCCTGTGTGTGTGTGTGTGTGTGTGTGTGTGTGTGTGTGTGTGTGTGGGTGTGTGGGTGTGTGTGAGAGAGAGCGAGGGAGAGAGAGGGAGAGGAGAGAGAGAGAGAGAGAGAGAGAGAGAGAGAGAGAGAGAGAAAGAGAGAAAGTTAGAGGGTGAGAGGGGAAAGTGTGTGCATGTGCGTGTGTGGGTGTGTGTGTGTGTGTTTGAGAGCGAGAAGAGGGAGAGAGAGAGCGTTAGAGAGGGAAAAGGAGAGCGAGAGAGAGAGAGCAGTGTTTGTTTGTAAGTGTGTTTGTGCGTGCCTGCGTACATGTGTGCGTGCGTGTGTGTGTGTGAGCGTGCCGGTGTGTGTATGTGTGCGTGCCTGCGT
>NC_140281.1:2229833-2284833 GCF_964030765.1 Micromesistius poutassou
ATTCAACATTTTTAATCATTTTTATCATTTTTACATTTTTAAGTATTTTTACAGTATTTTTACATATATGCATTCTTAAAAAAAAAAGCGATATAAAATTAAGTAGGACTACGACTCCTAAAATGTCATTAATACACAGGATCAGATGTTATAATCCCTTGTGCCTTATAACATCTGATCCTGTGTGTTAACTATAGTACTGTAGTATTTATAGTGTTACTATGGATCCCTAAGCGCGTACGGTAGAGTCTGACCGCGCCCGTGGCCCTCCGCTCCAGGTGTGACCTGTGCTGCGTGTCGTTCCGGACACACCGCGGCCTGCTGCGCCACAACGCCGCCGTGCACAAGCTCCTCCCCCAAGACCCCGCCGGCCGGCCCTTCATCCAGAACAACCCCTCCATCCCCAGCGGCTTCAACGACCTCGCCTTCATCGACTTCTCCTGCAAGAAGTTCACCCACATCGCACAGGTACCGGACCGGACCGGACCGGACTGTACCCAGACCGGATTAGACCCAGACCGGACCGGACCCAGACCGGATTAGACCCAGACCGGACCGGACTAGACCCAGACCGGACCGGACTGGACTAGACCCAGACCGGACCGGACTAGACCCAGACCGGACTGGACTGGACTAGACCCAGACCAGACCGGACTGGACTAGACCCAGACCAGACCGGACTGGACTAGACCCAGACCGGACTGGACTAGACCCAGACCGGACTGGACTAAACTAGACCCAGACTGGACTAAACTAGACCCAGACTGGACTAAACTAGACCCAGACCGGACTAAACTAGACCCAGCCCAGATCAGACTAGAGCAGACCAGAGCAGGGCTGTTTCTAGGGAGGTGCCCGATGAGTGTAGATGACATCAAGGAGCCAAACTTAATGAATTTATTCATTTCATTATTGTGTTTAATTAATTGCATTTAATTTTATTAGAATTCATTATTAAATTGATATTATCCTTTATTTGCCACTCAATGCTCCAGGCTGCAATCGGAAGGAAGTCATCGTGGTTCATTTAGTGTCTTATTCATCAGAGTCTGTACCAATATTTAGTTCTACGCCCTTCCGTCGTGTACCCTTGAACACCATCCCCTTCTTCAGCCGTCCGTCGTCTGCCCTCATCGCTGAAGTCTCATCACCCAACGTTTCTCCCTCCCCTCCCCTCCTCCCCTCCCCTCAACAGGTGTGGTGCGAGACCAACCTGCGTCGCTGCGTCAGCAAGTTCCACCGCTTCGTGTGCGAGGCGTGCGACAAGGCCTTCCCCCTGCGCTCGGCCCTGGACCTCCACCAGACCACCGCCCACCCCGGCCCGCCGCCAGCAGGGGGCGCCGCGGCCGCCAAGAGCCAGGAGAAGACGGCGGCGGCCGCGGTGGAGGAGGGAAGTCCGCCCGCAGCCAAGTCCCACTTCCTGGAGTCGCTGGGCCTCCAGCACGTGTCCAAGGTAACGGCGTGAGACGCCGCGGAGGCTGATTGAACGCCAGACGCTTCATTGTTTACCGTGTAGGAGAGTGCAGGCCAGAGTATAGACTGAAACTTGAATGGCATGAAGTGCAGAACCCCTCGCGTTCTTTAACCAGTGGTATAGTTCTTTAACCAGTGTTCTTTAACCTGTGGTATAGTTCTTTAATCAGTGTTCTTTAACCAGTGGTATAGTTCTTTAACCAGTGTTCTTTAACCAGTGGTATAGTTCTTTAACCAGTGTTCTTTAACCAGTGGTATAGTCGGTCGTTATTGTTTGTATTGCTGTTGATTTTAGAGTACTTTGTATTTGTGTTGCTATAATAATTACAACAGTATTAATTAATAATCAGTATTAGTCAGTGCGAGGCGTCCGTCTAACCCGGCCCGACCCCGCTGGTGTCGCAGGTGAAGGCCGTCCCGTCGGACGACGAGATCCACCAGGCTCACCTGGACAGCATCAAGGTGATCCACGTGGAGCCGCCGTCCGCCACCTTCCCCCAGGAGCCCAACCCGGCCTTCCTGGGCGGGGGCGGCCTGGGGCTGAGCCTGGGCCTGGGCGTCGGCGGGCTGGCCGCCCTGGGGGGCCTGGGCCTGGGCGTCCCCCTGCTGGAGGCCTCGGGCGCCTCCCTGCAGGGCCTGTCCCAGCAGGACGCCCTGCGCCTGCTCTCCCTGCAGCCCTTCCCCCGGGGCTTCCTGCTGCAGCCCGAGGGCTGCGCGGCGGTGGCCAGCGCCGCCTCGTCGGGGGTCAAGCCCAGCGAGGCCGGCCTCATGGAGATGGCCGACATCCACCAGATCATCAAGGTGGCGGCGGCGGCCGCTGCCGCCGCCGCGCCCAACCAGATGGGCCTGCCGCCGCTGGCCAAAGCCCCCGCCTACATGGGAGCACACGGTATGTGTGGCGGGGGGTGGGGGGGGGGGGGGGGATCATTATTAGTGATGGGACAACCCTCAGACAACCCTCTACGTTTTCCATCATTGGCTTTGAAGCAGACCCTAAGCAGTGTTGACGAGGTGAACCCCAATGAGTGTCCACGTTAATCCCATCGCTCTGTCTCTCTCTTCCCCCCCCCCCCCCCCCCCGTGCCGCGGTCCAGGCCAGGGCCAGAAGCAGATGCCCCCCCTGAAGCCCAAGCCGCCCCACACGCCGCGCACCAGCCTGACGGCCTCCACGCCGCCGCCGCTGCAGAGCTCCCAGCAGGCCTCCCTGGGGTGCATCAGCCCTGGCCTGCCGCCGCCGCCGCTGCCCGGCCTCTTCAAGACCCCCGCCTCCTCCTCCTCCTCCTCCTCCTCGTCCTCCTCCTCGTCTTCTGCGGCAGCAGGCAACGGCGGGCAGATGGAGGCGGACTGCATGGGCGACGCCCACACCCCGTCCTCGGACTCGCCGCCGGTGGCCGCCACGGCCCAGCAGGAGGAGGCGGGGCACAGTGCGCGGGGGGGCAAGGCGGGCGGCAAGGCGGCGGCGGCGGCCGGCAACGGCAGCAACGGCGGCGCCGCCAAGGGGTCGTTCCCGTGCCGCTTCTGCGACCAGGTGTTTGCCTTCTCGGGCGTGCTGCAGGCGCACATGCGCTACCACCTGGGCACGCTGCCGCACCAGTGCAACATCTGCGACTACGTGGCGCCGGACAAGGCCACGCTGATCCGCCACCTGCGCACGCACAGCGGCGAGCGGCCGTACGTGTGCAAGGTGTGCCACTACCCCTTCACCGTCAAGGCCAACTGCGAGCGGCACCTGCGCAAGAAGCACGCCAAGACGTCGCGCAAGGAGATCGAGAAGAACATCAAGTACATCACCTCCTCCTCCTCCGCCACCACCACCACCTCCTCCGCCACCGAGGGCGGCATCACCATGGCGACGACCGCCACCGCCACCGCCACCCAGGAGGCGCCGGACGGCGGCCGGGTCAGCGGCACGGAGACCACCTGCCAGTACTGCCAGGAGAACCTGTGCAGCTACCGCGCGCTGCAGATCCACCTGCGCACGCACGAGGCCAACGGCTGCCAGAGGAAGCCCTTCGAGTGCCGCCGCTGCGGCGCCGCCTTCCTGGCCAAGCGCAACTGCATCCACCACGTGCTGAAGCAGCACCCCGAGGTGCAGGAGCGGGAGATTGAGGAGCACATCGCCACGCTGCTGCCGGCCGCCATGCTCCCGCCGGCCGCCGCCTCCTCCTCCGCCGCCCCCGCCGCCGTGGCCCGGGGCGGCCCGCTGGCGCTGCTCAACGGCCTGGCCCCGCCCGGCCGCCACCCCCTGAAGGCGGTGAAGGTGGAGGAGCTGACGGTGTACTCGGCGGCCCCCGGCCCCGTCGTGGACCTGGACCAGCCGCTGGACTTCTCGGCCAAGGGGAGCCGCGTGGGGGGGGGCCCCTCCGCCGCCAAGGTCAAGGTGGAGAGCCTGTCCCCCGCCGCGCCCGACTGCTCGGCGCTGGACCAGCCCATCGACCTGTCCATCCCCAGCAAGCGGCAGCGGACCGCCGAGAAGCGGGAGATCAAGGTGGAGCAGAGCGCCACCAGCATCGTGGAGCAGCAGCTGCAGCTCCAGGCCCAGCAGAGCCTGCAGAGCCTGCAGAGCCAGCAGCTCCAGGCCCTGGCGCTGACCAAGGCCCTGCACGCCGCGGAGGACCACCCGGGGAGCACCCTGGCCCCGCTCCACCCTCACCCCCAGCCCGGCTGCTACCAGCTGCCCCCCGGCTCCACCCCGCCCCCCTCCGTCCTCTCCGGCGCCGGGGCCCGGGCCCTGCGCCTCAAGCCCCTCCTGCCCAAGCCCTCCGCCCTGCCCGTCGCCAGCCTACCGCCCCTGGCCTCCATCGCCCAGATCATCCACTCTGTGTCCGGGGCCCCCGACCTGCTGAAGCGGGAGGCGGCCCCCGCGCTGGAGGCCAAGCCCCACGCGGGGCCCACCCCCGCCCAGGCGGACGCGGCCGCTGGCTCCGCCCCCGTGGAGGCCCAGAGTGAAGAGGCAGCGGAGACCGCTCCCAGGTAAACAAGCTGTTTCTTCTCTCTTCACTCTTCGGCCCATTTGTCTTGTCAAGCTCCGGTTGGTCAGTGATTTCGTATTGAAAACGTGATGCGTGTATTTATACTGTGGGGAGACACAACTCTTCAAAAACACATCGGTGCACTCGGTGCACACTCGACGCACGTCGGGCCCCTCGACTCAACGTCCGGCCCCATGCAACACAGACGGTAGCTCAGCCGTCACGCACGAATGAGCCTGTAGAACGGTCATGCGTTATGCATTCTCTACCATCGGTTGACCCCCACCGTTCAGTAGCTCTCCGGGCAGTGAGCACGGCTCGCTGCGGTCTGATCTCCTCACCCACCACCTCTCCCTCCCTCCCCTCCCCCCCCCACCAGCAGCAGCAGCAGCAGCAGCAGCAGCAGGAAGCGGCCCAGGAAGAAGGCGTCTCTGGCCCGGGAGCGCGCCCGGACCCAGGCCCTGGGCTCCGGCATCGACCTGGAGTCCAGCGGAGAGTTTGCCAGCGTGGAGAAGATGCTCGCCACCACCGACACCAACAAGTTCAGCACCTACCTCCAGACGTCCCGGGCCGCCGGCGAGACCCCCGCCCGCAGAGGTGAGCCCGACGGGACGGACATGGGCGCGGGAGGGAGACACGGGGTGGAACTGATGAGTGATCTGACGCCCCCCCCCCCCAACATAGAGAATAGAGCTCTGTCGGCCCACCAAAGCCTTCCATGGCCTCAATCCCACAGATCAACGTCAAAGAAACCCATTCCACACGGTAGCGCACCCCAGCGTGACTCTTTTTTTTGCGTAAGCGAGACGCACACATACACACAGAACCCCTAGCCGGGGCGTGCGCCCACCTCAGAGAGTGGGTCGCAAGTGGGGCCGAGTGGGGCCAAATGCATTGGGTTGAACTGGCACCCTTTTATAAGGAGAGAGCCAGACTCAGGTGTCCTGTCTGCTTGTCCCGTAGGAGAGGCTGAGGGTCAGGGAGGGGGGACAGGGGAGGACTGCGGGGCGGAGGACAGTAAGCCGGCGGTGATCGCCCCCCAGTCCAAGGGGAAGAAGAACGCCTACTCCAACTCGGTCCAGAAGATGACCTGTCCCTTCTGCCCGCGCGTCTTCCCCTGGGCCAGCTCCCTGCAGAGACACATGCTCACACACACTGGTAGGAGCCCTGATACACACACACACACACACACACACGCATACATACACATATATGTATTGTCACACACACACACACACATACACATATATGTATTCTCACACACACTGGTAGGAGCCCTGATACACGCATGCATGCACGCAAGCACACACAACACGCGCAAGCACACACACACACACACACACGCAAGCGCACACACACACACACACACACACACACACACACACACACACACACACACACACACACACACACACACACACACGTGCAACACACACACACACACACACACACACACACACACACACACACACACTGACAGAGGTAGGAGCCCTGATACACACACACACACACACACACACACACACACACACACACACACACACACACACACACACACACACACACACACACACACACACACACACACACACACACACACACACACACACCTCTCTTTCCTGTGTGTGCGTGTGTGTGTGTGTGCGCACACGTTCACAAAACCACCCAACTGCCTCAAGCACCTACCCGAGACTCTTAGCGGGTGCTCCTCCTCACCTCTCCCCCCCCTCCCCCCCCCCCCCCCCCTCCCCCCCTCCAGGCCAGAAGCCCTTCCCCTGCCCCAAGTGCGACGCCTTCTTCTCCACCAAGTCCAACTGTGAGCGCCACCTGCTGCGCAAGCACGGCGTGGCCAACCGCTCGCTGCGACGCAACGGCTCGCTGGGCCGCAAGGACGGTGAGGACGGCTCCCACGACAGCGGAGGTGAGACCCCATGTCCGCACGCACGCACGCACGCACACACACACACATACCCTGGACCCTGTGTGTGGGGAGGAGCTTAGGACCTGGAGGTCAGATGTGATCCAAGTGGTCACTTTTATTTGAACAGCACCTGTTCTGATCTTTAGTTCATGCTTAGAGGGAAACTACCTTCCTTTAACTTTAACATCACCAAACACAAATGGCAGTGATCGTTCCCAGTGTGATTTAAGTCACCTTAGATTAATTACGACTGAAACGGGTCAAATAAAAAGAACAAAAGAAAAATCACATCTATTGAACAAATGAATGAAAGTGTTGACATATTTTTTTGATCCATTTCCAGTGTCCCAAGTCTTTCTAGTTTAAGGTCGGACATAATTGCAGACATCTTTTATCAGACATTTTGTTTGCCATTTAACTCCAACAAAGTCGGAAGCGGGTGCGGTGGGTACATTCTCCCTCCAGCAGTGTGCTGCCTCGCCGTCGTCCGGTCTGCGTTTTAAAACATACATCCAACAAACATTCAAACATTCATATGTGCAGACTTCAAACCCGTGGCCCACAGCCCAGTCCATAACCGTCGAGCCCTAATGTTCCGTCCGATGCTGATGCTCTTGCTCACAGAAGCGACGCTCTCTGAGTGACCTGTGAACTCTTGTGTCCGGTCCCTCGCAGAGAGCCAATCGGACACGGAGCAGGCCACCCCGGAGGCCGTCGACCTCAGCAGCACCCAGTCCGGCTCCGCCCCCTTCCCGGAGCAGAGAGCCGGCTCTTCGGACCAGCCCAAGCATCGGACCGCCTCCAACAATAGCCCCGCCTCCAAGCCGGGCCAAGGTCAGCGTGACAGGACCGCTGTCAATCAAAGGCTATGCTTTTTTTAGCCTGTCCTTCTGAATCGAATTTACTCGTATTTTCCGTGTTTCAGGAAATATTTGTTAGGTGCGTCCTTATTTGGTGTTGTGTGTGTGTGTGGTATGTGGTCTGTCGATCTGGTGAGTAAACATCTTTTCTTGTTTTGTTTCCAGGGCCTAGTGCGGCAGAGCAGCCTAGGAGCATGGATCACTCAGGCCAGCAGGAGGCGCCAAAGAGCCGACAGCAGCCACTACAGATCAACACTAACAACATGGTTACCAAGGTCAGTCTTGCGTAAACAAAGCTGCATTTACACGTCCGGAAGGGGTTCTTAAAATCAACAAACTAACGATGACACACTTATTTTTTTTCTATGACATTTTGGACATTTTTTTATTATCTCACCCGCTCGCCCTTCCATTCATCCCCTCTTCGCTCCCTCAGATGGAAAACGAGGACGATGAGGATTGCCATAGCAACAAGAGCTGGACCTGAACTTCGCCAGCAAGCTCATCGACTTCAAGTTCTCCCCGTCTTCGGCCTCCGGGTCCGGGGAGGGGGAGGGGCCACCGTCCTCCTCCCGCCGCCCACCAGCGTCCACACCAACACTCCCCCGTCCTCCTCCTCCTCCTCCTCCTCCTCCTCCACCACAACCCTCCTCTGGCCCGGCGCCGGCCGACCTCCACGAGGAGCAGAGGGCTCCCGCTGCCTCCTCGCCCGGCCCCACCGCCGCCGCCAAACCGACGGAGTACAAGCACGTGTGCCGCGTGTGCAGCAAGAGCTTCCGCTACGCCACCACCCTGGCCCGCCACGAGAGGGCGCACCTGAGCGAGGAGAGTCCCGCCGCCGCCGCGGGGTCAGCGGTCACGCCGGGGAAAGAGCAGGCGAGCGAGGCCTCGGCTGCGCCGGCGGAGGCGGAGGAGAAGAAGAACGCGGAGCAGGAAGACGAGGAGGAGGAGGAGCCGGAGGAGGAGGAGCAGCAGCAGGAGGAGGAGAGGCGGCGGAGGGGGAGTTTGATGATGACGAGGAAGGAGGGCGGAGAGAGCGGGGAGTCGGAGATGGAGGAGGACGACGAGGACGAGGAGCGCGAGGAGGAGCGCAGCGACGAGGAGGGCGGCGCGGCCGAACCAAAGAGCAGCGAGGAGGGCGAGGAGCGGGCCGGCATGCGCGTGGACAAGAGGAAGAAGATCTGCAGCGTGTGCGGCAAGCGCTTCTGGTCCCTGCAGGACCTGACCCGGCACATGCGCTCCCCACACCGGTACGTTGTCGGGTTGGACCTCAGGCTGCCTTCCTTTTGTGACCCCGCACGTGACCTGTGTGTCTAAACGCTCGCTTTTTTTTTTTATGCATCGGCTCGCTTTCTCGCGAAATGTTTGATTCTTGTTATTTGAATGCGATTGCAGGGTATTGTTTTCTTATTAACATCGGGAATCATAGTGACCGAAAAACGACCCAAAGTCACCGTAACGCGATGATTAATCATTTAATAAGTGCTTAAACACCCCCCCCTTGATCTGACGCTTGTCTCTGTCTCCCCCTGCAGGCGAGCGGCCGTACCGCTGCCAGACGTGCGAGCGCACCTTCACCCTGAAGCACAGCCTGGTGCGCCACCAGCGCATCCACCTCAAGCCCCGGGGGCCGAGGGCCCGGAGGCCGCGGGGCCCCACGCCGGCGGGGCCGGCGCCGCCCGGGGCCGACGACGCCAGCGAGTACGGGGACTCCTCCTTCACGCCCACCTCCACCCTGCACGCCCTCGGAGAACGAGAGCGAGGGAGGCAGCGCCGTCGGGGCCGGGGGCCGAGGAGAAGAGGGCGGGGACGAGGAGGAGGAGGAGGAGGAGGAAGAGGAGGAGGAGGAGGAGGAGGAGAGCAGCAGCAGCGAGGAGGAGGAGCGTAATGTGTCCGAACCCCGCTGGTGAGTTGAAACTGGAACCAGAGCTGGCCGTAGAGAAGAAGGACGTGATGGAGGAGGAGGAGGAGGAGGAGGAGGAGAAAGAGAAAGAGGAGTCGAATCCTTCGGGAGGCCGTCGGTGCATCTCCTGGAACAGAAGCGGCCCCCAGAGCCCAGCCGACCCAGCGGCCCCCCCACCCCTCCAGCAGAGGCCCCCCCGCCACCCCCAGACACCACGGGGGGTTCAGAAGCTCCTCCTGCAGAACAGGCTCCGCCTCCCCGCGACCGCCGCGCCGGCACCTACGAGCCCACCAGCCGCCGCCCACCCGCCTCCACCGCTACCACCACCGCCACCGCCTCCGGGGCGTCCGCCTGTGACTCGCCGGATCCCTCCGCCGTCACCGCGGCAACCGCCGCCACCTCGCCCACGCCATCGGATGCGCCCATGCCACCGAAAGTAGCCCCGCCCTCAGCCTCCCCCGCCGCCCGCCCCCGCCCTCGGAGCAGGAGAACCGGGCCCAGGCGCCGCCGGAGCACGTGTTGCCCAGCGCAGACTCTCCCCTGGTGGGGGCGGAGTGAGCCAGCTCAGCCCTCCCCCCCAGCACCCCCCACCCTCCCAGCACCCCCCCCCCCTTGCTCCTCTACCTCTCAGCAGCCGCCTGGTTCTCTGGAGGTCGGAACAAACCTAACTTTCGTCACCAGAGTGCCATATCGCCGCGACTATGAATATAAAGCGCAAACCATCGATGACGACGATGATGATGACGACGAAGACGCGGATGACGACAACGGAGCTGTAACAGAGAGGTGTGACTCTGTTTGGACAGAGACTCAAACCTCTTATCCTTGAAGTGCCTTACTACTAGTTCCTCTTCTTTCACATGATTTACTTGTCAATCTTTATCTACAGTATATTGGGAGTGGATCCAATTTTTAAAGCTTTTTATGATTGCGCAAAACAATGTTTTTTTTTTGTTTTTTTTTATTATTGGTTTTGCCAATCGATAATTTTCAGCAATAAAAGAATACATTTATCCTTGATTTTTGTATGAGAATTCATGATCAAGTGTGCGGCCGCAGGCAGATTGTGGCGATCAGCCCGTGCGCGTGTATGAGGCCGTGTGGCTCCCCTGACTTCTACATCGACCAATCACAAACACTCTTTGTCCAGGGCTGGGCCACCCACGTGCTGCAGACTGGGAGGTATTTTCAAACTGGAATGTATGCAATATGGCGGACAGTCGGAGAGTCAAAGCGTGCGGACAGACACTTGGATCTCTTGCCTTTCTACGGACCTGCTCTTCTGAGTTCATTTTGTATTTTGTTTTTCTTCCTCTGAACAGACTGCCGTCGCGGCCTCTCCGATGACGTTTTTGTTTAGTTTTTTTTTTCTGACGCAGAGTCAGTCAAGTGCATTGAGAAACAAACAAACCAAAACTTTATAATGTAACGGATGTCACCCCCACCAGGCCTCGCTCTGTAAAGGAACAGGGCTTCAGGTTTGATATTTAGTTTATTTTCTTCTTCCTGGTTTCACTATTAATCTTAGTCGCCCAGAAGCGTATCACTCATTGACAGATTTATATGGGCAATATTTGCCCCCTCCCTCTCCTTCCCCAGTGCATTCTGGGGGTTGGTTTGTGTTCCTAATTTCTCATCCGTTTCAGTTGATTCCACATGTACATTAACCGTATTGTGTGTGTGTGTGTGTGTGTGTGTGTGTCTGTGTGTGCGTGTGTAAGGCGTGTCTGAGTTTAATACTAAAGTATTTTTGTGTTTGGCTCTTAGCGGGCTTTGTTTTTTTGACGAGGAAGTGTCTGTCAAGTTGGATGTTTTTCTATTTTATAATGAACAAATCTGTTTTTCTCTCTTTTTTCTACGATTATTGTCTGTGTGTGTGACCTGGTTAGGCCGTCTCATTATCATCAGCCCCCCTTCCCCCGGTCGTGTTTGTAGAGAGACAGGACAACACTGTGGTTTGGCTCACCCTCCAGGTTTCACACGGGGAAAGCACTAGAGTGGTTCTCCTAACAACCTCTGTGTACAAATAGTTGACAATCTGCAAAAGAACCAAGTCTTCAAACAGGTCTTCCACATTTCTTACCTTCACCGGGCTGACCAAGGGGCAAACTGACGCTTGTGGAGTTCCACATCATTGATTGATAAATTTTTTTATTCTATACCTTCTAATCCACACAATGATTTTCCATTGCTCTGGCATTAACTTTAGGCTCATGATGCCCCTTAAGTTTGACAAGAAGGCCTATATTCTTGTCATTTCTTTGTCTCGTTGGCAACGGTCTAGACAATAGGAGAAGAAATGAGACCTGTGAACTGTGGTTCTTAAGCCTTAAACACACCAGTGTCCTTAATCCTGGAGCGGTTCTCACCGTCTTGCTTCTGGGGTCGGTTTGAGAGCCCTTCATGTAGTAAAGGGATGTGGAAGCCTGCAGCTCACCGCGACCCGCTACATCATCACTGAACAGACGCACCGCTTCCACTGTGTCCGCTAACACGCATCACAAGGGCTGAAGAACCTGCGCTGACAGCAATGCTACAGCTAGCTATGTGGACTTAATTCTCTTCATGTAAACTCTTGTTTTTACGTGAATGCACCTCCATGAGCACAACAACCCCCAGACATTAACTGGGGGGAACGGGATCGTAGCATGACAGCTGCTGGGCGAAACTGAGCAGCAGTGACACCATAGGCCTGCTGGGCTTACTGCCGAAACTGGCAGTAATTATTGCACAAAACGACTACTTCTACAACTAATATCAACGACCACAATGCTCAACTTTTCTTTTTCGACTGATAATACGGTGTATTGTTAACAATAAGTATGTTTGGGTTGGACTTCTGACATACTTTGACTCTCTTAGAATAATCATACTTAAATAAGCTGTCTGACAGACTGAGCCTGGTTCTCCTCCCCAGGCCTGTTGGCGCCATCTAGTGGTGCGGCCAAGGTAGTACATAGTATTCCATTACTCAGCATGTCCTCTGCAGCAGAGTCCAAAGCAGTTCTAAAGGCCTCAGAGTCTCTGCTCCTCTGAGTCTCTCCTCTATCTCTGCCTGACCCTTTCTGTCTCAATAACCTTTTAGTTCAGCTTTAAATCGGGGTGTGTGTGTGTGTGTGTGTTTATGTGGCTATGCACGGGCATGGAAATACTGGAGGTTCATTTCAATGCACATGGACAGTTTTTTTTAAATGTATTTATTTAGAGCCTGGATGAATATGTCTGTGTGTGTATGAGAGAGAGAGAGAGAGAGAGAGAGAGAGAGAGAGAGAGAGAGAGAGAGAGAGAGAGAGAGAGAGAGAGAGAGAGAGAGAGAGAGAGAGAGAGAGAGAGAGAGAGAGAGAGAGAGAGAGAGAGAGAGAGAGAGAGAGAGAGAGAGAGAGAGAGAGAGGTGTGGAGGTTAAGGGCACTCTCGACAATGACTTGAGAAGAAGCCATGTATTAAATATATAACAACAATGCTGTAGATTTGTTTTGCATACTGTTGAGTTTTTAGTTGTCGTCGTTCTGTTTGTTTCCAATGTGTAGACTAACTGCCCTCTGTGTTGTGTTTGAGGTGGCTGTTGGGAATAGAACTAGCAATAATGCATTATCTCTGAATCCAAAAAGCTTTATGTAGATCTCCTGTATGTGAGTTGATAACAATCTTGTCTGGTTCTGTTTATTTGTTTTTTTTTGTTTGGCTTAGAATTGATTTTCTGTTTTTGTTTTTCAATACAATAGGCTATATACATAAATATATATATATATATAAATATAAATGCATATTAAACTGTGAAGCTCCAATGTGTTCAGTTAAAGGGTAGGTGTAGGCTGTAGGTGATTCTTTATTCGTTTTTGCATGTCAAGCAAATTTGTTCATTCATGAATAATTGTTTCTTTGCTTTCTCCGTATATACAAATATATATGCATATATATGTATATGTATGCATACATATGTACATATATGCATATATGTGTATATATATACATATATATGTATATATATATATATATATATATATATATATATATGAATCTTGCTCTCAGGGTCTCTATGAAATCCATTATTCAGAAATGTTTTCCCCCCTAGTTTCCCGAGTTGCCAGGTGCCCCGATCCCCTTTAAGTTGTGATTATTTTACTATTTTTGTTTCTTATTTTAAATGATGATTCAGAACTGTCAATCACTACATCAAGCACTTGACTGTGAACTGGGCGTGGTCAGAGCAGGAAACGGAACAGCCAGAACGTTAACGGTTTGCTTAGTGAGCCGCCAATCTTTATTTTTTATTTTACATCGGCCAGCACAAACGACTGATGCGTTGAAATATTGGGCTTGAGTTCCTCATGGTTGGTTTTTGGACTTGGGTCGGTTAGCGTCAAGTTCATCCTGGGACCTTCCTCCAGGCCGACCTGCTGGGGTCTTGGTTTGGGGTCTCGTCCGACGTGCCGCTGTGGGGATTTGAACCCCCACCCGGGGTTTAAGGCTGTAGCTATACTGACATTGGCTGTGTCCTCTGGGCACTGATGTCCAAGGGAATGCAACTCTCTCTCTCTCCTCTTAAAGACACACACACACACACACACACACACACACACACACACACACACACACACACACACACACACACACACACACACACACACACACACACACAGGACCTCAGTCAGTTATGTATGACCGTGCGCCACGTCAGGAACGCTGACCCTGTTCTGTATGCAACTCATTTAAGAAAAAAAGCAATAAAGATAACATTAAATGAAATGTGTGAATCAAACCAATGTGGTTGTTGCCTTTTATTTCTCTGATTGTTTAATGGGACTAACCCTATGAGATTCCTTAATAATGCTTACATTATAGTTTAAAGCATTCGTAATAACAAATGTATTAATTGAGTATCCATTGAGGTAGCCAATAGTGAAGGTCTTATATGAAGAACATTGATAATAATAATTATAACCTTTAATAATGATGACCTGTATTCTCTTTCCAGGCCAGTGCCCCCTATAGGCTGCATGAGGCTATAGCCTATAGGGGGGCCAGTGCCCCCCTATAGGCTGCTTATCCTGCATGAATGCCAGGATAAGATCAGAGAGACCGAGACATGCATAGATACTAGGTACTATAATACTATGCCGGAGTATTGTGTTACACTTCTCCAGAAAATATAGGTAAAATACCTGTTACTAATGTCTACACAATACTGAGGTAAGACAGTCGACACTATACACAGGTGTACGATCAAAGGTACAGTGTACACTAAATACTATGGTACTATTCAATATACCCAGTAGCTACTAGAGTGTGCAGCGGTTCTCAACCAGTCTGCATTCAAACCGTTTTGGGATTTAATACATAATCCTAGTAGAGTTGGTACTTTTTAGGTAGTCAATCTTTATTGATTAATTGTTTCACATAATGAAAGTTCTTCCTCCATTAAACAGTCACTGCTGTCACTGAAATATTTTTGAGGCTTGAGGCGCTACTTTCTGCTTCACCTATCATCGTTTACTGACAGCTCATCATCAACAAACGTTGGCATGACAGCCCATCAAGGATAGGGAGCATTCTGGGTTGAAGTTAGAGTTGGATAAGTCTTCTTGTGTGCATTGTTAAGTAGAAAGATGGAGTCTAACGTGCTTACCTCCTCCTTTATCTAACTTTACTTGTTTGATCACTTCTCTACCATGTTAAAGTCTGTCCATCAGACTTTGTTTTGTTTTCAGACTTTTTGGCTACCTCTGTTGCCAAGCATGACCTTCCCTGAATAGAGGTGCATGGCATGGTTCCCTGAGTGGATGGCCTCAAGGAGGACAAAATCCTGCCTCTTAAGTCAGTCAATAACAACCTTCTTTCTTGGCTCCATTGGAGTCGTATTTCAGCAGAAGGCTACAACTGAAAGAGGCGTCAATCTCCAACAGAACATATGGGATTTTTAGAATAGTGTAAAACGATTCTCTTCCCAGGATTTCCATGTTGCTCTGTATAACAAACTGACCTAACACAGTTTAGAGAACTGAAGGATGGCTTAAGTATAACAATTCAACCAGTCAAAGGAATATACTTAAAAAAACATTTGAATTGGAAAGTTCTCTGACAGTTATTGGTTGTAAAAGTCCAGTTTTATCAAAAAGTTTCGCTCCAGCTGAACTGTCCTTCTGAACTCCTCTTTGAACTGAGATAAAAGCTGATAAAAGCATGTGACGTGATGTGATGTGCTGCAACAATCATGATTACCCAGTTTATTAGGTATACCTAGCTAAAACAAACAAAAAAGTGTGATATATAAGACCTGTAATATATCCTTCATGAAGGTTAAAACCTTCTAGAGAGCTATTGATTCCATATGGCTTCGCACCACGGTTTGCGTGCACTTTGCGACACACAGCTTTTAACTCACCACAAGACAAGGTAACAGTTACTGAAGTCCAGTTAAGTATCAAATGTTAGACAGCATCTGAAAATTCTTTAACAATATCATAGTAGAGCCAGCTCCTGCATTACTGCAATGCAGGAGCTGCAATTATATTACTGCAATTACATGTTCAAAGTGAACTGTTCACGTTCATAGTTCACCATTTCAATTTTGAACTAATTCAAAGTTCAGTTCATTTTTTAGGTGAGAAATTAAAATGAAGGGTTAGGGGTGCAGGGGGGTTGTGCAGGGGTTGCCAATTTGTTGATATTTCCATATAGTGTTGTGCATGCAAGGCCTGGGCGATATACCGGTATTAAGAGTTATAGCGGTATATTTTTGAAAGAGATATGTAGTTGAGACAATATCGCCATATCTGTATATTATATATTATTTTGATGTTGCCCTGCGGAGGACTGCCCATTTCTCCGACACTCCATTTTTCCCACCTCTCAATAATCCGAAAAATTCCCATTGGTCCTAATGTCCACAAGTCCGACATCCCTTTATTTTGAAAATAAATTAACCCTCTGCTCCGACATCCCATTGTTCCAACCATATAGGCCTTTGTGGATCACCTCCCATAATCCAAGATCTGAATCATCAAGCTGGGGCTAAGATTCAGATCTTAGCTCCGCAGCCTAATTGGACCTCAACAGTGGCACTCACTTCACATAATCTGAACTGTCCTTCTGAACTCCTCTTTGAACTGAGATAAAAGCTGATAAAAGCATGCGACATGTGTTGTGAAGCAACAATCATGATTACCCAGTTTATTAGGTATACCTAGCTAAAACAAACAAAAAAGTGTGATATATGAGACCTGTAATATATCCTTCATGAAGGCTAATGCCTTCTAGAGAGGTATTGATTCTGTATGGCTTTGCGCCACGGTTCGCATGCACTTTGCGACACACTGCTTTTAGCTCACCACAAGACAAGGTAACAGTTACTGCAGTCCAGTTAAGTATAAAAAGTTAGACAGCATCTGAAATTGCTTTAACACTATCATAGTAGAGCAAGCTCCTGCATTACTGCGGATGAGTATTTTATTTGTGGAGCTTGAACACCCTTCTCTCAAATAAAAAACGTGCCAGTACTTTCCATTCAAAACTGGATTTTGCCGTAAGGTGTTGTGTTTGAAGCTTAAACCACTGAAAATAAATAATATATTTGCAACAAAAATAACTGGTCCAGCCACACAAAGATGTGTTGTGTGCAGTGTTGTGCAAGTTAACACTTTTCATGAACTAGTTCAAAGTTTAGTTCACACATGTTCAAAGTGAACTGTTCACGTTCGTAGTTCACCATTTCAATTTTGAACTAGTTCAAAGTTCAGTTCATTTTTTTAGGTGAGAAATTAAATTGAACTGTTAGGGGCACAGGGGTTTTGCAGGGGGGTTGCACAGGGTTGCCAATTTGTTGATATTACCATATAGTGCATGCAAGGGCTGAGCGATATACTGGTAGTAATAGTTATACCCATATATTTTTGAATTGTTGAGACAATATCGCCATATCTGTATATTATATATTATTTTGATGTTGCCCTGCGGGGGACTGCCCATTTCTCCGACACTCCGACACATTTTTCCCACCTCTCAATAATCCGAAAAATTCCCATTGGTCCTAATGCCCACTAGTCCGACGTCCCTTTGTTTAAAAAATTAACCCTCTGCTCCGACATCCCATTGTTCCAACCATATAGGCCTTTGTGGATCACCTCCCATAATCCAAGATCTGAATCATCAAGCTGGGGCTAAGGTCTTAGCTCCGCAGCCTAATTGGACCTCAACAGTGGCACTCACTTCACATAATCTGAACAAGTTCACGTTCAAGTTCTTTATTTGCAAATGTGTTGCGTTCAGATCAAAGTTCACAGAAAAATTAACGTGTTCAATGAACACGTTCTTTTTAACTCATTCATCAACACTGCCACGTGCATGAAACTGGGCTACATTTGCTAGCATGATATACATTATTAGCACATTACTTAAGTTAATATTACTTGGTGCTATGATTAAAATGATGATTCAAACTTACATACAAAAACCAAGTAACACATTAAATGAAAGGTGGCATTTTGAGTGAAAGCACCAGAATAGTAATTTATTCTCCAAAGCTGGAAATTAGGGTCCAGTTTTGAAATAATACTTTAACCTCACATTTGAAGACCATTATCTCAGAGAAAATATCAACGAAGCATGAGTTATGTTGTCAGAAAAAAGTATACAGGCTTACAAAAGTATAAAGAATGACATAATTATTTAATCTGTCTCTCATAAAAAATAAACTATTATTATTATTATTATTAGATTATATTATATTATGATTATTGGGATGGTATGGAATGGTACTTCTGCCACAGTAGGGGGCAGTATGGCCCCTACTGCCCCCCTATGGAATCTCAGGACAGAGGCCACAGGGAATAGCCCAGGTGGGTGTTGGGTGTAAACAGCTGTTTTGTATATATTTATATTTTGTGCACTGGGTGTATATATATTGGGTAATAGGTTATTTAGTGAAATGTTGATATTTTGTTTTCATACAATGTAGTTTCTTTTCAGTTATATTTAATTTGTAGCCTTAGCCATGAAATGTTCCCCATGGTAGTGGTATGGCACAACTGGCCTTGATTGGTCCAATTAATTTTCCTCATTTAAGGGGCGCCTCATTTAGTGCTGAGGAGGGCTGAAGGTAGGTGCTGGCTTGATGCAAGGCCAGTACTGGAAATGCCATGCCATGCCAAGCTAATTTATGCTATGATATGCTAAATTGCTAAAAGCTATTTTTGGAACCTTCCTTCATATTTTGAACTGTTGATTTTATTTATTTATTTATTTTTTGACTTTTGTTTGAAGGAAATAAAACTTCACTCTATTTTCCAAACTGAATTGCCCCTCATTTTTGTCCGCACTCTCCAGTCCAGTGAGTCTGCATCCCAATTACGCGGGTGACCACGTCGGTCCCTCACAGGGGCTCAAAGTGCAAAATACTGGAATTTTCCTTTAATCTATATAGAGATAGTCACAATCAGGTTAAATAGCTAACTATGGCAATATTATGGACCCTCAAACACACAGCAGACCTAATAAGCACCCCATCCAGGACAAACCCTTCAGGTCTCAAAGTGGGAATGTGGATGAGCTATAACAAACTTGCTGCTGGACTTGCCTTGCAACTCTTTTTTTCTTCCTAATCTGCTTCCAGCAGGCCATTACTCATTCACACACTGAAAGGGCTTCATCTGGTATCACTATGAACAGCTTTGAACTTATCCTCAAGGAAATTGGGGGATTTGGATTCTTCCAGAAACGATTGACACTGTTACTGCTTATTTTGAACATTTCAATTGGTGTGGAGACCTTTCTTTCAGTTTTTACTGGACAGAACTTCCCGTACCACTGCAACACAGACTGGATAATTGCCATTAGCCCTAACTTAACATATGAAAAGCAACTCAACCTTACCATCCCCGCTAGAGAAGATGGGGGGTATGACAGCTGCACAATGTTCACACCTGTGGATTTGGATTTGGAAACGATTGAAGCATACGGGATTAATAGTACAACAAATTGCATTGAAGGATGGGTTTACAAAATGCCTGAAAGCGCTTCCAGTTATATGACAGAGGTAAGCGACTGAAACTCTAAATTTGCTTTTTAGTCCAGAAGTGTTTCAATTGGTCATCAAATGTTTGCCATTCATAATATTTAATATTAGCATAATTTTTTATCCTTGTTGTTTATTAAAAGGTACACTATCTAAGATTCAACTGCAATGTGCCTTACCTATACTTACTATTGAGATTCAGAAAGTGATAAAATCTAAGTCAAAATCATAAATCAATAAGTGTTTGGTAGTATATAAGTTGTTTCTTAGTTTGTTGATGTTGCTAATGTGTTAATTTATAATAGAAACATTCTTCTTTGATGTAACATATAACCTTGTGAGGCAGCCTGATTCGGGAGATTAAAAGCCCACAAAAATCCATCTTGCCAGGCTCCAAGTAATGCATTTGTGCCAAACCATCAGTGGTTTGGAGCAATCAGTGTCCTATTAAGAACGTAGTGATCCACCTAATATGTGATGTAGAGTGATAGACAGATGGTTCATCAAATCACCTACTAGGTATTTTTTGGAAAGTACAAACAGTTTCCCAGGATGAGACCTCCAATTCTCTTCAAACAAGAGCTGTGGTCATTTTACTGCGACAAAACCTAGTATGCTCATGCCTAGTTTGAATACATTAAAAGTAAAATGTTGAAACAGTAGTTTGTAGTTTGGGGCAGTTTTAAGTGCATCAATCCACCTTCAATGTGTCTCCCATGTGCGCCAGTGCTGTGAGGTAGGGTATAACCACACCTGCGGATAGTTTTTATGAATGTAATTGTATTCTTCCCTCTTCCCCTTGCTCAGTTTAATCTAGTGTGTGACGACAGCAGTTTAAACGAGGCAACACAGTCCATTTACATTGCAGGACTTCTGCTTGGAGGGCTGGTATTTGGAGCAATGGCTGACAGGTATTAAGACTCCTTGTGGCTCTTGCTTCTCACATCATGAAAATTTTTTTTTTTTTTATATATATATATATATACTCTATATGCTGTACAAATATTTCCAATTTTATGATTTGAATTTACATGGTCAATTAAATATGTAATGTAAAAAGTATCCATTGGAATAGCGTAAATTTGTCATCATATTTTGAGTGAATGAATCCATTGTTTTTCCGTTTGATTTTTGCAGGTTTGGCCGTCGGTATGTTGTCCTACTCGGTTTATTTCTCCAACTCTTGTTTGGTATTGCCTCTGCTTTCTCACCAAACATCTATGTTTACATTGCACTTCGATTTGTAGTTGGTACTGCACTTTCTGGCGTTTGGATTAATTCATATGTCATAGGTAAGTAGACAACCTGTCCTTTTTTTCTCTTAATCAGGTAAATTCAGTTAACTGTCACTGGGAAGATATTGTATTAATTATGTATTATTACTAACTTAATAATGACTAATACATAGTCATTATTATTAGTCATTGATAAGTAAATTATTTTTGAATTTAGTAGAATCTAGCAGTAAGATTGCTATTATGTTTTCATTCTTCCCTTATTTACTTTTATATCATATGCCAGGGACAGATCTTTCAGTGAAATGACTTGTATTTTTGTTGTGTTATTGCTTTAAAGGGGTGGAGTGGACCTGTACCTCAAAACGGAGTTTTGTCAGCCTTTCTTCACTTACCTTTTTTTCTGTTGGACTGATGATGATGTCAGGCGTTGCCTATTTTGTCCGTGATTGGAGGATTCTACACCTGGTGTTCTCAAGCCCTCTGATCCTGTTACTTCTAGCCGTATACTGGTCTGTGAACCATTCTGTTCTACAGTGTAACCCTGAGCCTCTTACTTCTAACTATCTTATCATTTCAATCAATCAATAACCTTTATTTTCCATCGAGAGACACTGAGGTTTCCCTCATTTACAGTGATGACGAGCATTTACCACAAGGGAAGGCAGTCTCATAAAAGTTCCGGACCTTTATGAGAACTTTCAACCTTTAGCTTTTGAGTTTATATATAAAAATATAAAAATGCACCAAGAAATTTCTAAAGCTTATAAATCTGCAATTTAGATCCAGACTCAAAATGTTTGAAAGAAATTTTGTACTTCAGTGATTAGTCCAATTTAGTTATGTTTGATCTGTATGATATTCCAGGCTCATGCCTGAATCGGCCCGCTGGCTTTTGACCCAGGGCAGGGTGAAGGAGGCGCAAAAGGAGATCCTGAGGGCAGCCAGGGTGAATGGAAGAACAATCTCTGAGGCCATGCTCAGCCAGGTGAGCTACCTATGCACCACTTTTACCTCCTTCAATAGCAAACACATCCACGGCCAATAAGTATGCTTGCAGACATCAGAAACAACCTTGATGTTTCCTTGTTTAGTTGGACGCTGACTTGGAGACTAAGAACGTATCAAAAAGCGCAGGCCTGCTGGACATTTTCAGGGTGTCATATTTAAGAAAACGTGTTCTCCTCATGGGTTTTGTATGGTGAGTATGACTCAGATACATATGTATAACAACAGATTTTGATAAACTATTGAAAATCACTAATCAAGACAATAAAGATTTGCGCTACAGCAAAATGTACGTGCATATGATCCGTCAATATAACTTTTACCTTGTGACGTCACTTCTGTTTCTAGGTTTGGAGTGAATCTGGTGTACTTTGGAATCAGCCTAAATGTTGGCAGTTTTGGCATGGATATCTACCTCACTCAGTTCATTTTTGGCCTTGTAGACATTCCCGCATGCATCGGCAGTGCTGTGGTCATTGAGCATTTTGGGAGGAGAAAATGTCAAGCCATGACTATGTTCTTTACTGGCAGTGCTTGCTTTGTGATGCTTGCGATTTCAAATGGTAGCTACTAGCCAAACCTTCTGCAGCCTAATATCAGCTGAATGCATATTTATACAGCATATGTAATGATTCATTTTGACCCGCAGACTTTCCTGTGGCCACGACAGTCATTGCTGCACTTGGGAAGTTTGGATCCAATGCTGCCTATTCCGTCATGTATGTTTACACTCCAGAAATATACCCGACTATTGTAAGGTAAGACACAACAAAAGTGTAAAGTGTAGTGCAGATGGAAATTTCCTATAGAGAGGAAATGGGAAGTGTGTGTGCTGGCTATTGTAGCAACTTCTTGGTTGCAAAACAAAAGCTTATTGTGGATTTCTGTTGATTGCGTGGTGGGGTTGTGAAAGTGTTTAATTGTAATTTAAAATCAATGTCTTACTCAGTATAGTTTATGAGTGTTACAAAATATATGCCCTTTATAATTTCCATGCATGTTTTTTCTTGCTATCTGTTATCTCTGTCAGACAGAGTGGGGTTGGTATAAATTCCACGTGTGGTCGTATCGGGGCCATAGTAGCTCCTCTCATCAGACTACTAGAGGTCTACCACCCTGCCATCCCCATGGTGTTGTATGGCACCATTCCCTTAATAGGCGGGTTCCTCTGCTTTCTGCTGCCTGAGACCCTCAATATGGAACTCCAGGACCAAACAGAAGAAAGGTCAGTACACACATGGTGGTTTTACAACAACGTACATGGAGTGAGCATGAGGTTGTTGGTTCGAACCCCAATGTGTGCAGCAGTCTAGCTGTAGGTATAAGCCTTAAGCAAGAAATACTTAATACTAAAATAATAAGTCAAGTGTGAGTTGGCAAAAATATCATATTTTATTGAACACAAAAACAAATATTACCTTATTAAATGTGTAATTTCTGTTATTTTTTAGAAAACAACTGGATGGGAGCTCTGATACTGAATTTGTTTGCGAGCAAGTTGAATCAACAGAAATAATTGATTCTCAACAAAAATCTTAATCATTTTCAAAATCTCAAATAATAAATTATCTGGACACTATGAAATCATACATTTAAGTCACAGAACAGTTAATGATTTTATTGAATATGAAAACTTAAATCTGAAAAATTATTAGACATACTTTATAAATATATAGTTGTAACATTGCACATTATTACATTTAATAATTCTTACAACAAACACAGCCATCACAACCAATGTAGAAGTATAATCATTGACATGTTTCTGCAATCCATGTTGTTGTCATGGTAATGATCATGTAAGCCTTTTTGAAATGAAAAATAAATATCTTGTATACCACTAGCTTAAACTAAAGTACACTTTGTTTGATGCATTGACACACCACAGTTTAGATCATTATTACCGTCACACTACTTTTAAATAATGTGTTACGCCTCAGATTCATCGACAGTAGTCTTCAGGAGCCATTGGGTCTTGTGTTGCGTGTGACCGAAGCCCTCGTCATACTTTCCTTTCCTTTTAAACAGCTGCTGGTAGTGAAATATGCAGTAGTAGCTGCCATGCAGAGGGGTGTAACTTTGGATGCTACAATAGGAGACAGGTTGTCAGTCACCTATAGTTTAATATCTTCATTATCCGTTTGAACTGAACTGTCCACACTGAGATAAACTAATTTCTCAGTTCATTCCAGAATCATTAGCAATGATACATTTTAATAATTCTTTCTCCCTGGTTGGGACGCCCGTCTCCTGCAGCGGGCGGCATAGGCCCTCCTCTGCCAAACCCCAGAGTCAGCCCTAGCCCTGGGGGCGTGGTCGGGGACCACCTCCATCAGGGGCCCCCACCAGGTTTCGCTGGAGTTGGGCGTTGGCCCTTGGTGGTCCCCAGCCATCCGTTGGACCACGGCCTCCGTCGCCTGACCCCGCTCTGGCCCGTCGACGGCACGCCGGCGGCTGGGCCAAGGATGCGCTGCCCCGCCCATCCACAGTCCTCGACCAGCCTCAACTGCCCACACTGTTGCGGCTCGAGGTCAGCCCTGCTGCGCAGGGACACAGGGACGGTGTTCTGCCAATTTATGCTTCCTTGCCAGATTGTGCTACCGTAGCACGACTCGATAGCAGTTATATCGAATCATGTTACCCTATCAAAAAATGCTACCTTATGTGTTCGGTATTTAATTTGTGGACACAATTTCCTTTATCAAATTATGCTCCCATTACAGAATCTCACCCCATGTACACATGTACACCATGTACACTGATTTTTTGGAAGCACTTTATAGTCAATTAATGAGTAATAATAATAATAATAATAATAATTGATAATCAATTTTTTTGTGAAAAGCATAGCAGACAGGGTTAGGGTTGGGTTAGGGTTAGGGGTAACCCTAGCTCAATTCCGACAAGATGTTGTGGCTCAAGTGAGGCAAGATCCAACAGTGCCAGTGAAATGTGGGAACATAGGGCTGTGGGAATATAGGCATGCTCCCCAAAAATGCATCCTCTGAAAAATACCTGGAAGCTTGGGCGATTTCTTCAGCCACAATAAAGCTAGCTTTCACTGCTTCGTCATTTTGGGCTGGAGTTTTTGTAAACATATTCTGCTGTGATTGCAGTCTGCCTTTTAATTCTTGGACAATTAAAAAAATAAATTGCAGGCTTCATTTAGCATACTTGGCTCTGTGTTTGGTGTCAAAAGTCAAACGTAAATTGTATTCCTTTATCACCGACACTGCCTCATAGCACAGAAGACATATCATTTTTTCTCCTTGAAGCACAAAAATGTATTCGCTACTTTCATTAAATTGCCTTCCCTCTCCATACATTTTTCTCTTGGACATTTTGGGATCATTTGTAGATTTAGATTAAGATTAAGGTCATTTAGTTTTGATCACCAAAATCTGGTACCTGGTACTTTTTTAGTCTCACCTCCGTCAAGCTTCCAAGAGAGCTGAGCTGCTACTTTAGTGTGATGTAAACAGGCTGCTGGCCACTGATTTGCCAGACAGTTGCCTGACGCAACTGAAGGAATAATGATGAGCGTGACGTTTGAGTCCAACACCCGGGCTCAAACGGGCTTTTAAATACTAGCATCAGCGTTCAGTCAACAATAGTGATTGATTATTGAACATGGCAGGATCAGCGCGCCAGAACACGCCATGGACCGTGACAGAGGTGGAGACGCTCCTGTGTGCAGCCCTGTCTGTTCATGTGTCGTGCGGATAACGTAACTGCAGTTGCGCGAAACGTAACTGCAGTTTTGCGCATGCGTGCTATGACGACGCGTCCACGTTGAAGAGGTATTATATTCTAGATGGAAACACGATGTGCCAGGATGCCGTTATATCGTGGGTCGCATCGTGGGAGATGCATTTAAAAAGAAATACATTATGTTTTTTGAAGACGTGCATTTGATGCTCTCGCGGGCCACATAGGCCTACAATGAGTGAATAAAAAAGAAAATACATTTCACAGATACATTTCACTGCGGCGTAAGTCCCCGCAGGAACACGTGGAGAGCCAGGTCCTCCCGTGCAGCCGCGGGGGAAGTCTGGGTAGCCGTACAACAGGACGTCGGCATTGTAAACTGCCGCGTTCTTTAGAAAGTCGCAGAGTCATGATCGCTTTTAACTCACTTTATTTGGTAAAGGTTCTGTATGAGATCTACGATGCAAAAGGAGGGGAATTGTATAAGCACGCATGGAGATACGCTTAGCTGGACCATCCGTGGATGCACTGCCTCGAGCGTTCTGACCTCTTACTCTATGTGTTGTCCCCTCCACCCTGGCGTTGGAGGGGACGGCAGCACGGGTGCTGCTCAACCTGGACCAAGCCGACCAGCGAGACCTTCAGGCCCTGACCAGGGCACTGGAGAGGCGGTTGAGAGACTGCTGCCGTCGTTGTGGTGCCTGTGTGGACGCGGCTGGGGCAGCCCTCACCCTCGCAAAGAACGTGGCGGTCCAGTGCAGCGGAAGGACCGGGTCCAGACGGCCACCCTTTCCCACCACCGAGACGGCTAAGGCTGCCCATGCGCTGTGGCTGTACGGCAGGGCCGACCTCGAGCCGCAACAGTGTCGGCAGCCGGTGCTGGTCGAGGACTGCGGGTGGACGGGGGCAGCGTGACATCCATCCTCGTCCCAGCCGTCGACGTGGCCAGACGTCGGAGGGGTCCCCGAACGGCGCTCCAGCGCCCCCCTACAGCAGAACCTGGTGGGGGCCCCGATGGAGGTGTTCCCCGACCACACCCCCTGGGCTCCTGCTGACTCTGGCCGCTGCTGGAGACGGACTTCCCAACCAGGGAGGAAGGCTGTGCCGCAACGGGGCAGCCACCAGCGGGGGCCGAGGCGGCGCCGGCGCCGGCTCCCTGAACACTCGGGACTATGTGTTGGGTGTCGGGGTCGTCGGGACGTCTGACCCCTAAGGTGGGGGCCGTGTGGCGACCGTGGGCGTGGTCGCCATGTTCAGGGTGCCGCAAGGGATCCTGGGGGGGTTTGGGACAATCGCAAGTTGGACCTCTGGCGCCCTCCTAGGTCCTTTGCAAGCAGAGACATTGTGTGGGGTTTGTCTCTGTGTGTGTGTTAGTGTTACTCAGTTATTTACTTAGTTATTTTGTCTGACACCGTCAGTGTGATGGTCATGGCGATCTGTTGAGCCAGTGTGTTTTTGTGTGTAATGTGTGTGTGTTCAAATAAAGGCAACTCTCGCAGTCGAGCGGTATGGGGCGCGAGAGTTGTATGACTTCTTAACCTGGGCTCGCGTCTCGTCCTTCCTGTGCTTCTCGCAACAATATTATATCATATACATACCTATATATTATATTTTATGATATTATTTAGACATAGAGCTCCGGGAGTCTGCAAACGGCAACAACCACTTTCTCCTCCTGCTGCGATTCACTCTGGACTGCAGGGAGTAAAAGCTGATTGGCCGTTATGTTACATCCCTCAGGGAGTGAACGCTGATTGGCTGAAACCCTTTCAGAAGCATTTATGTAGAAATTAGAAGATAAAATGAACATATTGTGATATAATACCGTTACCGTCTATGCCTCAAATCATACCGTGATATACATTTTAGTCCATAGGGGGGGTCTGTGTTCAATTAATGTTTTGAAATAAACATTACTTAACATGGCAGATACCTGTGTATTGTTTATCATATGAGTAAGAGTGTAACATTTGCAACTCAGTTCCTTTGTAGCACCTACTTACAGTATAAATCACTTCTGATGGAAAAAATAAGTGTATGAAAAGTGTATGAAAAACCCTTTTCTTAGCTATTCTTACTATTATTGTTTAATATTAACGCATATATTAAAAATAATATTGTGTATAAAAAGTGGCTGGTAAAAAAGTTGAATGGCTGGTAGATTTTTAAATCCACCTGCCACAGTGGCCGGTGGGCAAAAAAGTTAATTTCCATCTCTGGCGTGCGTGTGTGCATGTGTATGCGCTGCCTTTGTCTTGAAACGTCTGCGTCAGCGCGCGCGTGTGTGGTGGGTGTGTACGGTCTGTATGTGCATGCGTGCGTGCGTGCGTGCGGTGTATGTGTGCGTTCGCGCATGCTGTGTGTTTGTGTGTGAGCTACAGGCCACAGGGAATTCATACTTTGCACGTGACGTCACAACTACTGGCTGGCGGGCAATAACTCCAGCAACGAAACCTAGTCAAAGTAACCTAATCAGGACGTCGCCAGTAATTACCACACGAACGGTCCTTTGGTTCCTCTCAGTCCAAATACCGCCACGATGGAAAGATTAGTTCAACGGGAGCATTTGTGCCAGCTGCCAGGCATACACATGGCAAACTGACAAATTAGACATATTTTTGTACGGAATCTCTGAAATCTCTGCTTCTGAAATGCGCGAACATCTCCGCCCAGCGCTCATTCCACTGCAGATTAAATCGCGCAGCATTCTGTAACAGCAACTGTGCGATCATCCCTGCCCTCACACATTGTTGAAATAATATGCTGGATGATTTAATCTTTCTATGTGTTTTTTAGTGAATGATCGGGCTATAATAAGACCAAATTGGCTATGTAATCGCGGACAAAAGGGGACATTTCATAGTGGATGGTGGAATAGTAACATTCACCTTTGCTTTGATTATGAAGATATTCCTGTTTTTCACCTCCCATACGACAGCGTTGTTAACCCATCCGTAGGCTTTCAATTTGTGTGCGGTGTAAGGTGACGGATTCTCTATGAGATAAATGTAAATATCTCCAAACTCTACGTCTGGTAGAGTCTTTGCCAGCTTCAAAGCAATGAATACATCAGCGGGTGCTGTGTATGGATCACAAGTTCCGAGTATGTTTATCTTCTCTTTGTATCTAATTTTAACATTTTGTGACGTATGGTCTAAATAGTTGATTGAAATCTGCAAGGCTGCAATTCCCCTGGTTGGCCGATGTTCGTCGCCATTTTTCCAGCGTTTGATGCCCTCCAGGTATCCATGGTAGTCACGTGACCGCAAAGTATAAATAGCCGGGGGGGGGGGGTTGGGTGTAAACAGCTGTTTTGCACAGGGTGTATATATATATTGGGTAATAGGTTATTTAGTGAAATGTTGATATTTTGTTTTCATACAATGTCGTTTATTTTCAGTTATATTGAATTTGTAGCCTTAGCCATGAAATGTTCCCCATGGTAGTGGTATGGCCTCGATTGGTCAACTGGCCTCGATTGGTCCAATTTCATTTCCTTATTTAAGGGGCGCCTCATTTGTGTTTGGGGGCTAATGGTAGATGCTGGCGTGATGCAAGGACAGTACTGGAAACGTCATGCTATGCTCAGTCATGCTAAGCTAATATATGCTATGCTATGGTATGCTGAATTGCTCAGAGCAATTTTTGGAACATTCATTTGTATTTTGAACCGTGGATTTATTTTTATTTTTGGACTGTTTTTGAAGTAAATAAAACTTCAAACTTCACTCTTTTTTGGCAAATGGAATTGCCCCTCGTTTTTTGGTCCAGACTCTCCAGTCCAGTGAGTCCATATCCCAAATACTCTGGGTGACCACGTTGGTCCCTCACAACATTATTAATAAATTACTTAAGTTAATATTATTTGGTGCTATAGTTTAAATTGACAAAATTATCAAAGTTATCAAATTCAAAGTAACATACAAAAACCAAGTAACACACCAAGTAAATAAAAGGTGGTATTTGAGTAAAAGTACCAGAATAGTAAATAATAGGATAATACATCTCTTAGTTAAAGTAATCCTTTACCTAGGGGTAGACTGATGAATCCTGACCACTCACATTTGACCTTTATCTCAGAGCAAATATCAATGAAGCATGAGAGAGTTCTGTTGGTTCCCTCTGTCAGAAAAATAACAGAAGTACGAAGAATGTCATAATTGAGTAAAAGGTGTGCATTGGCACTAGTCTAGTCCGAGAATTGATATCCACTTCATCTGGTTAATCTAGGATAGAGATAGTGGTAATCAGGTTAAATAGTTTACTAAGCTTACTATGGCAATATTATTTTATTATTACTAATATAGCTCATGCAAGCTGCTGTAGAAAGGTCAATTCACCTCACAGCAGACCTTATAAGCACCACATCCAGGACAAACCCTTCACATGGAAAGTGGGAATGTGGATGAGCTGTAACAAACTTGCTGCTGGATTTGCAAAGTTTTTAATTTGCATTTTTTCTTCCTAATCTGCTTCCAGCAGGCCATTACTCATTCACACACTGAAAGGGCTTCATCTGGTATCATTATGAACAGCTTTGAACTTATCCTCGAGGAAATTGGGGGATTTGGATTCTTCCAGAAACGATTGACGGTGTTACTGCTTATTTTGAACATTGCAATTGGTGTGGAGACCTTTCTTTCAGTTTTTACTGGACAGAACTTCCTGTACCACTGCAACACCGACTGGATAATTGCCATTAGCCCTAACTTGACATATGAAAAGCAACTCAACCTTACCATCCCCGCTAGAGAAGATGGGGGGTATGACAGCTGCACGATGTTCACACCTGTGGATTTGGATTTGGAAACGATTGATGCATACGGGATTAATAGTACAACAAATTGTATTAAAGGATGGGTTTATGAAATGCCTGAAAGCGCTTCCAGTTATATGACAGAGGTAAGCGACTGAAACTCTAAATTTGCTTTTTAGTCCAGAAGTTTTTCAATTGGTCATCAAATGTTTGCCATTCATACTATTTAATATTAGCGTAATTTTTAATCCTTGTTGTTTATTAAAAGGTACACTATCTAAGATGCAACCTCAATGTGTCTTACCTATACTTGCTATTGAGATTCAGAAAGTGATACAATCCAAGTTCAAAATCATTGTCATTATTAAAAAAATAAGTATTTGGTAGTATATAAGTTGTTTCTTAGTTTGTTGATGTTGCTAATGTGTTAATTTATAATAAAAACATTCTCCTTTGATGTAACATATAACCTTGCGAGGCAGCCTGATTCGGGAGATTAAAAGCCCACAAAAATCCATCTTGCCAGGCTTCAAGTAATGCATTTGTGCTGAAACCCATCAGTGGTTTGGCGCAATCAGCGTCCTATTAAGAACATAGTGATCCACCTAATATGTGATGGACAGTGATAGACAGATGGTTCATCAAATCACCTTCTAGGTATTTATTGGAAAGTCCAAACAGTTTCCCAGGATGAGTCCCCAGATGGTTCTGTTTAACAAACCATCTTGGGACTCATGTTTGGTTTCTGTGGACAAGTGTTGCGAATTACCACGTGTGCTAAAACACTCAAACAATGCATCTGGTTTGTCCAATGTAATTGCTATGTCCATCAAATAAACATTAATAATAACAATAAGTAACAAAGGCCTCCTGAGGGGTATTCCATCAACCAGGCTAAGCGCAAAAGCCGGGCTTATTTTGCTTAGCCGGGCTTCTTTCAGCTAGAGTTGCATTCCATGAACATGACTTAAGGGAATCTCCGCTAAGTACCAATGGCAATTTATCTGACCAAACTGGTCGGGAGCAGGTTAACTGTCAGACTAACTTGAGCGGTGTTTCAGAGAAATCCATCTGTCAGCAATAATTGTACCATCAGAAGGTTCCGCCAAGCCTAGTCCTCACAATTTTGTCATAATTGTACATATATGAAATACAAACAGCGTATATTTTCACTAAGGGTCTAAGATTAAATGATGCAAATGAAATAATTCAATGAATTGCTATCTATTGTTACTGTGGCTATTTTTTCAACACATTTTTACACAAATCTATGTATTATAGCGTAATCTGGAATCAGCGGCTGGGTGAATGGTCTAGCACTTGCCCTGTGATACGCGTGACCCGAATATTTCATAGTATTCTTGGCGTTGGCTTCATTTTGTAATTCCCTTTATTAATTTTATGAATTCCCTAATTAAGAATATTCAAAGAAATGGAAAATAAATGGCATGAAAAGTTATTTTGATTTCTCTAGTAATCCTTCCTATATTACTAATTACGTGGGGCTTGAACCCTGGACGACTGGGTGACGAAGTCCGACACGTTAACTCAACCCTGCTTTCAAATCTATGGTCAATATTAAATTAAAATATGTTACACTTAATACTACTTATGCATTCAACAGATCGCCGATTTGTGCCAAGCAGCCTCCCTGTTTCTATTAATGGTTACAGTGTTCCCTTTTTGAATTATTATATGCTTGTACTCCTCATAGACCTCCACAAGCAGCTTCAGTTCGCCGCTGGAAAAGATCCCGCTCTGTCCTTTTCGGACAATTGATCCATGATTCGACATTCACGGTTATGGGCTGGTTACTTATCTCGTCAACGCGCGTAATCCAGGATAACGTTAGCCTGGCTTGAACTAACCTGAGCAAGGCGCGGCTGAATTGCGTTGATGGAACGGCTTAAGCCTCAAGTGGAAGTTGGCGCTAGTTCTAACCGGGCTTAATCAACTAAGCGCCACTTTCGTTAGCGACTTTGATGGAATACCCCCCTGTTCTCTTTACACAAGAGCTGTGGTAATTTTACTGCAACAAAACCTAGTAGGCTCATGCATAGTTTGAATACATTAAAAGTGAAATGTTGAAACAGTAGTTTGTAGTTTGGGGCAGTTAAAAGTGCATCAATGAGGGTCTCTGTGAGGTAGGGTATAACCAAGGGGTGGGTACCCTGCTGAAAATACTACCCCTAAGACTAAAATGATTCTGCAGGAACCTGTGGATTCTGATTTTTATGAATGTAATTGTATTCTTCCCTCTTCCCCTTGCTCAGTTTAATCTAGTGTGTGACAACAGCAGTTTAAATGAGGCAACACAGTCCATTTACATTGGAGGACTTCTGCTTGGAGGGCTGGTATTTGGAGCAATGGCTGACAGGTATTAAGACTCCTTGTGGCTCTTGCTTCTCACATTATGAAAAAATATATATTCTGTATATATGCTGTACAAATATTTCCAATTTTATGATTTGAGTAAACATGTATCCATTGGAATAGCGTAAATTCGTCATATTTTGTGTGAATGAATCCATTGTTCTTCCGTTTGATTTTTGCAGGTTTGGCCGTCGGAATGTTGCCCTACTCAGTTTGTTTCTCCAACTCTTGTTTGGTATTGCCTCTGCTTTCTCACCAAACATCTATGTTTACATTGCACTTCGATTTGTAGTTGGTGCTGCACTTTCTGGCGTTTGGATTAATTCATTTGTCATAGGTAAGTAGACGACCTGTCCTTATTTTTTACTAATCAGGTCAATTCAGTTAACTGTCAATGGGAAGATATTGTATTAATTATGTATTATTACTAACTTAATAAGGATTAATACATTAGTCATTGATAAGTAAATTATTTTAGAATTTAGTAGAATCTAGCAGTAAGATTGCTATTATGTTCTTATTCTTCCCTTAACTTTTATATCATATGCCAGGGACAGATCTTTCAGTGAAATGACTTGTATTTTTGATGTGTTATTGCTTTAAAGGGGTGGAGTGGACCTGTACCTCAAAACGGGGTTTTGTCAGCCTTTCTGCACTTAGCTTTTACTCTGTTGGACTGATGATGATGTCAGGCGTTGCCTATTTTGTCCGTAATTGGAGGATTCTACACCTGGTGTTCTCAAGCCCTCTGATCCTGTTACTACTAGCTGTATACTGGTCTGTGAACCCTTCTGTTCTACAGTGTAACCCTGAGCCTCTTACTTCTAACTATCTTAAGTATATCACAATGTTTATCATGATTATCATGTCACATTGACATTTCGTGCTGCACTTTACCACAAGGGAAGGCAGTCTCATAGAAGTACCGGACCTTTATGAAAACTTTCAACCTTTAGCTTTTTGAGTTTCAATTAACTATAACATAAAAAAAATATATATATAAAAATGCACCACGAAATTTCGAAAGCTTATAAATCTGCAATTTTCTGCGACCCCAAGTGGGGTCCAGATCCAAAATGTTTGGAAGAAATTTTGTACTTCAGTGATTTGTCCGATTTAGCTATGTTTGATCTGTATGATATTCCAGGATCATGCCTGAATCGGCCCGCTGGCTTTTGACCCAGGGCAGGGTGAAGGAGGCGCAAAAGGAGATCCTGAGGGCAGCCAGGGTGAATGGAAGAACAATCTCTGAGGCCATGCTCAGCCAGGTGAGCTACCTATGCACCACTTTTACCCCCTTCAATAGCAAACACATCCACGGTCAATAAGTATGCTTGCAGACATCAAAAATAACCTTGATGTTTCCTTGTTTAGTTGGACGCTGACTTGGAGACTAAGAACATATCAAAAAGCGCAGGCCTGCTGGACATTTTCAGGGTGTCATATTTAAGAAAACGTGTTCTTGTCATGAGTTTTATATGGTGAGTATGACTGTTGAAAATCACTAATCAAGACAAAAAGATTTGTGCTACAGCAAAATGTAAATGCATATTATCAATATTTCCGTCAATATAACTTTTACCTTGTGACATCACTTCTATTTCTAGGTTTGGAGCGAATCTGGTGTACTATGGAATCAGCCTAAATGTTGGCAGTTTTGGCATGGATATCTACCTCACTCAGTTAATTTTTGGCCTTGTAGACATTCCCGCATGCATTGGCAGTGCTGTACTCATTGAGCACTTTGGGAGGAGAAAATGTCAAGCCGCGACTATGTTCTTTACTGGCAGTGCTTGCCTTGTGATGCTTGCGATTTCAAAAGGTAGCTACTAGCCAAACCTTCTGCAGCCTAATATCAGCTGAATGCATATTTATACAGCATATGTAATGATTCATTTTGACCCCCAGACTTTCTTGCGGCTATGACAGTCATCGCTTCACTTGGAAAGTTTGGATCCAATGCTGCCTTTTCCGTCATCTATGTTTACACTCTAGAAATATACCCGACTATTGTAAGGTAAGACACAACAAAAATACATTCAAAAGTGTAAAGTGTAGTGCAGATGGATAGTATTTCCTATAGAGAGGAAATGGGAATGTGTGTGTGCTGGCTATTGTAGAGCAACTTCTTGGTTGTTAAACAAAAGCTTATCGTGGATTTCTGTTGATTGTGTGGTGGGGTTGTGAAAGTGTTTCCTTGTCATTTAAAATCAATGTCTTACTCAGTATAGTTTGAGTGTTACAAAATAAATGTCCTTTATAATATCCATCCATGTTTTTTCTTGCTGTTGTTTCTGTCAGGCAGAGTGGGGTTGGTATAAATTCCATGTGTGGTCGTATCGGGGCCATAGTAGCTCCTCTCATCAGACTACTAGAGGTCTACCACCCTGCCATCCCCATGGTGTTGTATGGCACCATTCCCTTAATAGGCGGGTTCCTCTGCTTTCTGCTGCCTGAGACCCTCAATATGGAACTCCAGGACCAAACAGAAGAAAGGTCAGTACACACATGGTGGTTTTACAACAACGTACATGGAGTGAGCATGAGGTTGTTGGTTCGAACCCCCAATGTCTGCAGCAGTCTAGCTGTAGGTATAAACCTTAAGCAAGAAAGACTTAATACTAAAATAATAAGTCAAGTGTGAGCTGGCAAAAATACCATCTTTTATTAAACACAAAAACAAATATTACCTTATTAAAATGTGTCATTTCTGTTATTTTTAGAAAACCACTGGATGGGAGTTCTGATACTGAATTCCCTTGCAAGCCAGTTGAATCAACGGAAATAATTGATTCTCAGCAAAAATCGTAATCATTTTCATTGTTCAGAAACAGAAAATCTCATAATAAATTATCTGGCCACTCTGAAATCATACATTTAAGTCACAGAATAGTTACTGATTTTATTGAATATGAAAACTTAGATCTGCAAAATTATTAGACATACTTTATAAATATATAGTTGTAAGATTGACAAAATTGGTTCTTCTCTGGATAATTTTAAATAGCTACAGTTTGAGAAGAAACATTGCACATTATTACATTTAATAATTCTTACAACAAACGCAGCCATCACAACCAATGTACACACTGAAGTAAAATCATTGACATGTTTCTTCAATCCATGTTGTTGTCATGGTAACGATCATGTAAGCCTTTTTGAAATGAAAAATAAATATCTTGTATACTACTAGCTTAAAATAAAGTACAATTTCTCAGTTCATTCCAGAATCATTAACAATGATACATTTTAATAATTCTTTCTCCCTAGTTGGGATGCCCGTCTCCTGCAGCGGGCGGCATAGGCCCTCCTCTGCCAAACCCCAGAGTCAGCCCTAGCCCTGGGGGTGTGGTCAGGGACCACCTCCATCGGGGCCCCCACCAGGTTCCACTGGAGGGGGGCGTTGGCCCTTGGTGGTCCCCAGCCATCCGTTGGAGCTCATTCTCTGCCGCCTGACGCCTGACGGCTGGCGGCTGGGCCAAGGATGGATGGCGCGCTGCCCCGCCCATCCACAGTCCTCGACCAGCCTCAACTGCCCACACTGTTGCGGCGCGAGGTCAGCCCTGCTCCACAGCCACAACGCAGGGACGGTGTTCTACCAATTTATGCTCCCTTGCCAGATTGTGCTACCGTAGCACGACTCGATAGCAGTTCTATCGAATCATGTTACCCTATCAAAAAATGCTACCTTATGTGTTCGGTATTTAATCTGTGGACCTTTATCAAACTATGCTCCCACTACAGAATCACGTTATTTTACACCACATCTCACACCATGTACACTGTAAGAATATGGGGAGCGAAAATACTTACGGACCTCTCCACAACATCAAAAATGTGCTTAACTCTGTCTGCGAAGGTGTTTCTTGACAAACTGACATTTTGAAAAGTCTGTATCTGGTAGGGGCCCACCTGCTCACGCACCTTTAGCATTCACTGCTACAAAAATGCATCCTCTGAAAAATACCTGGAAGCTTGGGCGATTTCCTCAGCCACAATAAAGCTAGCTTTCACTGCTGCGTCATTTTGGGCTGAGTTTTTGTAAATATATTCTGCTGTGATTTCAGTCTGCCTTTTAATTCTTGGACAATTAGAAAAATAAATTGCAGGCTTCATTTAGCATACTTGGCGCCGTGTTTGGTGCCAAAAGTCAAACGTAAATTGTATTCCTTTATCACCGACACTGCCTCATAGCACAGAAGACATATCGTTTTTTCTCCTTGAAGCACAAAAATGTATTTGCTACTTTCATTAAATTGCCTTCCCTCTCCATACTTTTTTCTCTTGTACATTTTGGGATTATTTGTAGATTTAGAATAAGATTAAGGTCATTTAGTTTCGATCACCAAAATCTGGTACCTGGTACTTTTTTAGTCTCACGTCCGTCCGTCTGGCCGAGCCCAGCACCCGGCACCTTTTAAATACTAGCATCAGCGTTCAGTCAACAATAGTGATTGATTATTGAACATGGCAGGATCAGCACGCCAGAACACGTCGTGGACCGTGACAGAGGTGGAGACGCACCTGTGTGTAGCCCTGTCTGTGTCCCGTGGATAAGGTATCTGCATTTTCGCACAACGTAACGTAACTGCAGTTTCACGCATGCGTGGTATGATGACCCACATTGAAGAGGTACTTTATTCTAGATGGAAACACGTGCCTGGAACCAAACCAAGTTGAGCCACACTAAGTCATTTGTTATTCTTAGAAAACCACTGGATTGGAGTTCTGATACTGAATTCCCTTGCAAGCAAGTTGAATCAACAGAAATAATTGATTCCCAGCAAAAATCATTTTCATTGTTTAGAAACAAAACGTAACGTAACTGCAGTTTCACGCATGCGTGCTATGTCGACCCACGTTGAAGAGGTACTTTATTCTAAATGGAAAGTCGTGGCGAGTTGAGCTTGTACTGTCGGTGGAAAAGAGGCATTATAGATAAATGCCGATTTGGAAACACTGCAATCTAGTGGCAGGATGCCGTTATATCGTGGGTCGCATTGTGGGAGATGCATTAAAAAAAAAAAAAAAATACATGTTTATTGAAGACGCAGCTTAAACCCCCAGGCTCTCCTGCTCCTGGCCCCTGAGAATTTTGGCAGCTGTTCACCGCTGTCCTGCCCTGCCAGTTTTCAGGCTATTCCTGCCGGCCACAAAGGGGCGCCGCGCCCCCGTAACGCAGGGTGTGTTGTTCTCTATGGGCACGACCGTCGGTCTCCGTGAGCTGTTGACCATCATGAAAACGAAGGTGAAAGATCTAGCTATCTACGAAAGTAGTACAGAAACTTTCATTACAAGACTTTCGTTGGGATAACAAACATGTGTTCAGCAAAATCAAGAACGTTTTTGCACTTGTAAATAGTTAATCGCGTTTGTAGCCTACACTCAGATGTCGTCTGCTCCTTCTTGCATGGGAGTGGCTTGAATAAAAATAGGCTGCAAATTATTCTAAAGAGGTCTACCCTCTGCGTAGTCCCGCCTACTCGAACCAAGAAAGCCTTCTTGACGAAGACGGAATATACCCCCTCAGCTTTACACAGGGAACACAGTGAAATTGCAGGGTGTTTCAAGCCGCACCCGTACCGACATGGCTAGTGTAAAAATGCCTATTGTGTAACCCCCACACAATGTCTCTGCCAGGAGGGCTTTGAAAGGTCTAATGCCGCTTTTCCACTGCCAGTACCAGCTCGACTCGACTCGACTCGCCACGCCTTTTTTGCGTTTCCATTGGCAAAAAAAGTACCTGGTACTGTGACATTTTTTAATTGTAATATTCCCTAGCGATACATTTTTACTGTAATACTCTCACATAGTCATATCCAGTAGCACCAAGCATAGTTTAGAGGTAATTTCCCCTCCTAATCGCCTGAGGGCAGCACTGAACACATTTGACAAAGTTATAAAACATTTACACTAGGGGCAGCAACGGACACACACAGGAAGTGAGAAAACCCAAAGAAGAACACCTGGGATACATAAACTCAGACTCCGCCTTTGGAAGAGAGAATCTCTTGGGCGGCGTATCGTAGATGTAAAGCTTAGAGACGCTCCGCGCGTGTTATATACCATTCCTCTCCTTTTGTTTCATAGACGATAGACAATAGACCAATAACCTTAACCAAATAAAGTGAGTTAAAAGCGATCCTGTCTCGGCGGCCTTTCCTGGACCAAAATCCACAACAGTACCTATTACCGGGTACTTTTTTTTAGTACTACCTCCGTCGAGGTTCCAAGCGTAGTAGATACTTTTGTGTGATGTAAACAGGCTGCTGGTAACTGATTGGCCAGCGGCTGTAAATGGGAATAATCACTCAAAGTTAAGTTGTGTCCGGCGTGGTTGGAGTCCACGAACCCGCTCCCGAGGGGGACACTGATCAGCGTTTCGCCGTGTGTGTCGCTCCTTTCCCGGGGCTAGAGTTAGGCTGCGCGTGGTTGTGTGTGTCCGGCATGGCTGGAGTCCACGGACTGACTCCGGAGGATCAGCGTTCCGCTGTTTCGTTTTAGTATCGTTCCTTTCCCAGGGCTCGAGTTTCGCCTCCATCAACGTTACCGTATGACAACAATAGATGCGCAGTCATTGCGCTTTTTATTTTATTTTATTTCCCATCATAACCTTTCCCGGGAATCAGGAAATAGTCTTGATCAGATTCCGATTTCCCTAATGACGACCCGCCCATGGTGGAGAGGTTCTTTTCTACGACCCGCCCACATTGAAGAGGTACTTTTTTAGATGGAAACGCACCTGGAACCGAGTCGAGTCGAGGCGAGTTAAGTCGAGTCAAGCTGATACTGTCGGTGGAAAAGCGGCATAACAAATAAAATTTAGACCCTTCCAAGGATCCTTTTTCGGCACTCAAAACCAATGTCCACGCCTGTGGTCGTCGCAATATGAATTATTTTTCCTCTCCTCTACTTCCATCTCAATCATTTCAAGTGGATTTTTCATTTGCAATTTCTGCCCTACAACAACTTTCTCAGATACTTCAGGTTTTTTTTTTTTTTTAAGAAGGTCTTGAAATTAAATCGGTGGCTTTCCCAGACGTACCCCTCCCAGAAAAATCCGTAAAAAAATTAATAATAATAATACTTGCAACAAAAATAACTGGTCCAGCCACACAGAGATGTGTTGTGTGCCATGTGCATGGAACCGGGCTACGTTTGCTAGCATGATATACATTTGTGAGAAGGTGGAACCCTTCCCCTTCTCACTGTCTCATAACAAAAAAACTATTATCATTATTATATTATACTAGAGTTTCCGCGTCCGTTGCCCACGCTCAACCTCTAGTTGTAATTAAACCCATAGCTATAATGTGGAAACCCCAGTCGATAATGTAACAAATTTCTGAGCGAATAATATAATAACATTTTGCCTATAATGTTACAACGTATAACATTTTGGTTCACCTACTACGTTTTCACACATTTTTGCCGCATTTGTATATCAGGAGATTCGACCCTGATGGTGATTCACACTTGATGCTTTATATGCGGACATCAATGTCGTTTAGACATCAGTAGAATCAACAGGGGTTTAGTGGGGTGGGCTTGCAAGGGGCGGGATATGACGTAGGGTCTAAGTTTGCAAGAGGTGGGGTAAGTGTGGCCGCTGTAACTGTAGTTTGTTTTGATTTGACCATAGACAAAAGGAGGCAGACCGGGCAGAACTTATCACGATCATCTTAAATGTTGCTAAAATGATGCATCATATATTCCGTTGCATCGACAAAAGCGATCGATGAAAGACAGGAGCATGAGTTAGAGACAAATAGAAGAAACGACAAAGACGAAGAAAGGCATTGTGAACAACTGCGTTACCAGAGAAAGAGAGCAGGACCCTATAATGTTCAGCTGAGTGTTGTCAGTAATAATAATTAACAAAAAACATTTTCTATACGTGTGCAGCTGTGAACTCATGTATTGTAATTTATTGTATGATGTGTACTTTTAGGGTTATGATAAGACCTATCTTTTAGCTTCCACCACGAATGACTCAAAGCAGTGCCAACAAAAGGTAACAGGCTGATTATCATTTAGGGCGCCACTCAATGACATGCAGAAGCGTCATCAACATGCCCACTCAAGTGGTGTGAGAAATACAGACTTTCTACTCCTCATTCACATATAAGGTAATTTACATTTCCTACGGAGAAAATACTACCTCAGGGGTAGTATTATTCAGGAGATTTTCAGGGTACAAATGTCAGGATATGTTGTTCACACATATGGCCCATCATGTTGTCAGACGTGTGTCTGACAGCAGCTAGTGTGTGAGCATTTTATGACATTATAAAATGAGTCAATTTATTGGTTATAGGGGTAATTGTTAAATGGAAAGTGTAGTATACTATGGATGCAAATCAATTATTAGCTTTTACTGTTATTCAGAGCTCAAAGTGCAATGACATTTAAAAAATGCATGGCAACTATTGGTTAGTTGAAAATAATAAACAGCTGATAATTGTGTTCATTTTCAGAAGCACCTTAGTGAAATAAACAACAAAATAAAGTGTAACAACAGCTAAGGCAGCAACCTACCTAACTATAGTGAAATTTAGCACAGGCTTGTATGGGGGAGAGGGAGAAGGAGGGGTATGAGGGCAAGATTGTACATAAACGTTCTGGCATGGGCGAGCGCGTTCACAAGGATTTAGTAGCGAGTTGGATTTAGTAGCAAGTAACTCGAGTTGAAATATATTACTTAAGTTAATATTACTTGGTGCTATGGTCAAAAATTAATGACAAAATTATGATTCAAAGTTACATACAAAAACCAAGTAACACATTAAATAAAAGGTGGTATTTTGAGTAAAAGTACCAGAATAGTAAATAATAGGATAATACATCTCTTAGTTAAAGTAATCCTTTAACTAAGGGTAGACTAATGGACCCTTGAATCCTGACACAATTTCAACGAAGCGTGAGAGAGTTCTGTTGGTTCCCCCGGAAAAATAACAGAATGTCACAATTGATTAAAAGGTGTGCGTTGGCACTAGTCTAGTCCGAGAATTGTTATTCAGCTGGCTCCACTGGAGCTTTGGAGTTGTTAATCTAAGATAGAGATAGTGGCTATCAGGTTAAATAGCTTACTATGGCAATATTATTTTATTATTACTAATATAGCTCATGCACTCTGCTGTAGAAAGGTCAATTCATCTCACAGCAGACATTATAAGCACCACATCCAGGACAAACCCTTCAGGACTCAGTGGAAAGTGGGAATGTGGATGAGCTGTAACAAACTTGCTGCTGGATTTGCAGTTTTGCAACTAATTTCTTCTTCCTAATCTGCTTCCAGCAGGCCATTACTTATTCACACACAGGAAGGGCTTCATTTGGTATCATTATGATCAGTTTTGAACTTATCCTCGAGGAAATTGGGGGATTTGGATTCTTCCAGAAACGATTGACAGTGTTAGTTCTTCTTTTGAACATTTTAATTGGTGCGGAGACCTTTCTTTCAGTTTTTACTGGACAGAACTTCCCGTACCACTGCAACACTGACTGGATAATTGGCATTAGCCCTAACTTAACATATGAAAAGCAACTCAACCTTACCATCCCCGCTAAAGAAGATGGGGGGTATGACAGCTGCAAGATGTTCACACCTGTGGATTTGGATTTGGAAACGATTGAAGCATACGGGATTAATAGTACCACAAATTGCAATAAAGGATGGGTTTACAAAACGCCTGAAAGCACTTCCAGTTATATGACAGAGGTAAGCGACTGAAACTCAAAATTTGCTTTTATAATCCAGAAATGTTGTTTCAGTCACAGAAATTTGTCATCAAATGTTTGACATTGATAATATATGATATTAGTGTAATCATTAATCCTTGTTTATTAAAAGGTACACTATCTAATTTCCAACCACAAGGGGCCTGACCTATACTTACTATGGAGATTCAGAAAGTAATACAATCCAAGTCAAAGTCATTGTCTTTATTTACACAATGTAAACTCAAGTATTTGGTACTTTTGGAGTTAATCATAATCATGATCATTTTGGTCAATATTGAAATCACGATTATTCAAACGATTATTTTTGATATGAAAACATGATGCATTTATCCAGCATTTCTCTCCCCAAAAAATCTTTGTAACAGAACTTTTAAATTTCCCCTTAAAAAATGTCACAAAATGTTCAAATCGAAAATGTGCAAATTGAAAAAATTGTGCAAAAATGTATCCAGCAGTTCAATTTGTATAGAACATTTAATGAATAAAACAATTTTTTTTTAATATATATACATTTATATTTAAAAAATGTTTCAATTCGATTGTATTAGTTTGGAGATCGTTTGACCCAAAATCGCGATCAAAATTTGATTAATCGCACAGACCTACTTTATTAGTTGTTTCTTAGTTTGTTGATGTTGCTAATGTGTTAATTTATAATAATAATATAATATAATCCATCTTGCCAGGCTTCAAGTTATACATTTGTGTCTGCAGGCAACTGCAGATTCAGTTTTTTTATTTTTGTATTATTCCATCTTCCCCAGTTTAATCTAGTGTGTGACGACAGCAGTTTAAACGAGGCAACACAGTCCATTTACATTGTAGGACTTCTGCTTGGAGCGCTGGTATTTGGAGCAATGTCTGACAGGTATTAAGACTCCTTGTGGCTCTTGCTTCTCACATCACGAAAAAAAAAAAAAAGTATATATGTTATACAAATATTTCCAATTTTATGATTTGAATAAACATGGTAAATTAAATATGTAATGTAAAAAGTATCCATTGGAATAGTGTAAGTTCATCATTATATTTTGAGTGAATGAATCCATTGTTCTTCCGTTTGATTTTTGCAGGTTTGGCCGTCGGAATGTTGCCCTACTCAGTTTGCTTCTCCAATTCTTGTTTGGTATTGCCGCTGCTTTCTCACCAAACATCTATGTTTACAATGCACTTCGATTTGTAGTTGGTGCTGCACTTTCTGGTGTTTGGATTACTACATATGTCTTAGGTAAGTATACGACCTGACCTTATTTTCTTCTAATCAGGTAAATTCAGTAAACTGTAACTTGGAAGATATTGTATTAAGTAATAATGATTAACACATTAATCATTGATAAGTAAATTAGTTTAGAATTTAGTGGCTTCTAGTGGTAAGATTGCTATCTCGTTCTCATTCTTGTTCTTCTTATTCTCTGTTATTTACTTTTATATCGTATTCCAGGGACAGATCTTTCAGTGAAATGACTGATGATTTTTGTTGTGTTATTGCTTTAAAGGGGTGGAGTGGACCTGTACCTCAAAACGGGGTTTTGTCAGTATTTCTGGACTTTGCTTTTATTCTGTTGGACTGATCATGATGTCAGGCGTTGCCTATTTTATCCGTAATTGGAGGATTATACACCTGGTGTTCTCAAGCCCTGTGATCCTGGTACTTCTAGCCGTATACTGGTGTGTGAACCCTTCTGTTCTACAGTGTTACCCTGAGCCTCTTACTTCTAACTATCTTAAGTATATCACAATGTTTCTCATGATTATAGGGTTAGCCATTGCCATTCCGCGATACACCAAGTGATATGTAATTTTCTTTTGTCTTGAATCATTCACCGCAAGGGAAGGCAGTCTCATAAAAGTACCGGACCTTTATGAGAACTTTCAGCCTTTAGCCTTTGACTTTTAATTAACTATATAATTAAAAAAAATTAAATTAAAAAATGCACCATAAAATGTATAAAGCTTATAAATCTGCAATTTTCTGCGACCCCAAGTGGGGTCCAGACCCAAAATGTTTGGAAGAAATTCTGTATTTCAGTGATTTGTCAGATTTAGTTATGTTTGATCTGTATGATATATACAGATATATAGTGTAACCCTTAGCCTCTTACTTCTAACTATAATCTTAATTATATCACAATAGCCTATGTTATCATGTTTTAAGTAATTTACTTTTGATATGAATCATTTACCACAAGGGAAGGCAGTCTAATAAAAGTACCAGACCTTAATGAGAACTTTCAACCTTTAGCTTGTTAGTTTAATTTAATTATAAAAATGCACCATGAAATTTCTAAAGCTTAAATCTTAAATTTTCTACAACCCCAAGTGGGGTCCAGACCCAAAATGTTATGAAAAATTCTGTACTTCAGTAATTAGTCTGATTTAGTTATGTTTGATCTGTATGAAATTCCAGGCTCATGCCCGAATCGGCCCGCTGGCTTTTGACCCAGGGCAGGGTGAAGGATGCGCAAAATGAGGTCCTGAGGGCAGCCAGGGTGAATGGAAGAACAATCTCTGAGGCCATGCTCAGCCAGGTGAGCTACCTATGCACCACTTTTACCTCCTTCAATAGCAAACACATCCACGGTCAATAAGTATGCTTGGCAGACATCAAAAACAACCTTGATTGTTTCCTTGATTAGTTGGAGGCTGACTTGGATACTAACAACGTATCAAAAAGCGCAGCATGGTTGGACATTTTCAGGGTGTCATATTTAATAAAACGTGTTGTCGTGATGAGTTTTATCTGGTGAGTATGACTCATACCTATTTTGAAACTCTATTGAAGATCATTAATCATGACAATAAAGATTTGCGCTACAGCAAAATGTACATGCATATGAACAATATTTCTGTCAATATAACTTTTACCTTGTGACGTCACTTCTGTTTCTAGGTTTGGAGCGAATCTGGTGTACTATGGAATCAGCCTAAATGTTGGCAGTTTTGGCGTGGATATCTACCTCACTCAGTTCATTTTTGGCCTTGTAGACATTCCTGCATGCATCGGCAGTGCTGTAGTCATTGAGCGCTTTGGGAGGAGAAAATGTCTAGCCGTGACTTTGTTCTTTACTGGCAGTGCTTGCCTTGTGATGCCTGCGATTCCAAATGGTAGCTACTAGCCAAACCTTCTGCAGCCTAATATCAGCTGAATGCATATTTATACAGCATATGTAATGATTCATTTTGACCCCCAGGCTTTCCTGTGGTTACGACAGTCATAGCTTGTCTTGGGAAGTTTGGATCCACTGCTATCTTTTCCGTTGTCTATGCTTACACTGCAGAAATATACCCGACTACTGTAAGGTAAGACGCAACACAAATACATTCAAAAGTGTAAAGTGTAGTGCAGATAGATATGGCCATAGAGAGGAAATGGGAACGTGGGTGTGCTGGCTATTGTAGAGCAATTTCTTGGTTTAACAAAAAAAAGAAGCTTATTATGGATTTCTGTTGATTGTGTAGTTGGCTTGTGAAAGTTTTTACTACACTTAAAATCAATGTCTCACTCAGTATAGTTTAGTGTTACAAAATAAATGTCCTTTATAATTTGCATGTTTTTTCTTGCTATCTTTTGTTCCTGGCAGGCAGAGTGGGGTTAGTATAAATCTCATGTGTGGTCGTATCGGGGGCATACTAGCTCCTCTCATCAGACTACTACAGGTCTACCACCCTGCCGTCCCTATGGTGTTCTATGGCACCATGCCCTTAATAGGCGGGTTCCTCAGCCTTCTGCTGCCTGAGACCCTCAATATGGTACTCCAGGACCACACAGAACAAAGGTCAGTACACACATGGTGGTTTTACAACAACGTACATGAGGTTGTTGGTTCCAACCCCAATGTCTGCAGCAGTCTACCTGTAAGTATAAGCCTTAAGCAAGAAAGACTAAGTACTAAAATAATAAGTCAAGTGTGTTCTGGCAAAAATACCACCTTTTATTAAACAAAAAAACAAATATTACCTTATTAAATGTTTAATTTCTTTCTTTTTAGAAAACAACTGGATGGGAGTTCTGATACTGAATTTCCTTGCAAGCAAGTTAAAGAAATGGAAATAATTGATTCTTAAAAAATCATATTCATTTTCATTGTTCATCAACAGCAAATCTCAAATAATAAATTATCTTGCCACTATGAAATCATACATTGAGGTCACAATGACCTCAAGAGGTAAATATGTTATTGAATATGAAATCTTAAATCTGCAAGATTATTTAGACATACTTTACAAATATATAGTTGTTAGGATTTATTAAATTGGTTCTTCTTTGGATGATTTTAAATAGGTACAGTTTGAGAAGAAACATTGCACTTCATCGTATTTATCATTCTTACAACAAACGCAGAAATCTCAACGAATGTACACACTGAAATAAAATCATTGACATGTTTCTGCAAGGGAGTTGTTCAGTCAACCTAAACCATCAATTGTGTTAACTAATCTTTACATGTAGGCTCTAACAGGTGAATCAATCCATGTTGTTGTCATGGTAACTATAATGTAAGCCTTTTAAAATGAAAAATAAATGTCTTGAATACCACTGCCTTTTAATTAAGTATGCATTGACGCACCACAGTTTAGATCATTATTACCGTCACACTACTTTTAAATAATGTGTTACGCCTCAGATTCATCGACAGTAGTCTTCAGGAGCCATTGGGTCTTGTGTTGTGTGTGACCGAAGCCCTCGTCGTAATTTCCTTTCCTTTTAAACAGCTGCTGGTAGTGAAATATGCAGTAGTAGCTGCCATGCAGAGGGGTGTAACTTTGGATGCTACAATAGGACACAGGTTGTCAGTCACCTATAGTTTATTATCTTTATTATCCAGTTGAACTGAACAGTCCACACTGAGATCACAGATTTAGCTGTGTTCACTGATATCTCAGTTTATTCTAAAACCATACCACCATAATTAATAAACGTCAAACAAAAATAAATCTGTACATTTTCCGGATTTAGAGTTGACTCAATATGATTATCTCACCTTAACCTAAAGCTGTGAATATACTTATTATGAAGTAATTATAAATAAAAAATGTTGAATAGTCTTGATAACGCTTTGTTTGTTTATAGTATTGAGTATTGTACCCATTACCTCACCTTAGTGTTTTCTTGCAATGCTTACAACAGAAACACATTTTGTGAAAAATGTGTTTGTCTGCCACAATTTTCTCCATTGGATAAACAGGTTTCAAGCAAGCTGAACACATTTCTTGACTAGATGGTTGAAACTGTTGAGGGATAAATAAAAGCATGTGTGATATGAAAAAGATTACCTATGACCCAACTAACAACAATCAAGAGTAAAACCACCAAGAGTATTTTGTTTCAAATCTGGTCCAAAAACATCCAATTACAATTAGTTACCAATTATTACCAAAAAAGTCCAATTACAAAAACAAGTTAAACTATCTTTAAAATTACACAAATAAACGTGCCAAACAATAAAGAAACTACAATTCTTAACTCCTAATGGCAATACAATGCAACCTACAGTATGACTGAGGGAAAGAAAATGGTTGATAATCTTTTATTGATTTGTGAATAGATACATACTATGTTTTTCTAGTCTTTAAGATAAATTTGACCTCTAATGGGAATAAAGCCTTTGGTATATCTGGTGACCTGACACATTATTTGTGAATGTTTTTTATATGTTTATCATCTTTAAAAACCAAGGTCTACTATTGATGCAAAGCCAGATTTCAGGGTATGGGGTCAATCACGCTGATCTTACATTGTAGTGTAAAGGGGCTATTTGATGGACTGATATACAAGAAGCCCATCTGCGAACTCTAACGCTAACCCTGTTTTGTAGTGAGCTGGACCGTCACATTTTAGGTTTGTGTTTGTCTTATTTCGTATTTCTCCTCTGTTTCCGGGCTGTATTGACCGGTGGGGCACTTCGTAGTCACCATTCATTGCAATTGTGGATCCTCACGGCAGCCTCAATAGAGATGAAGGCAGGTGAACATAGAGGACTAGCTCTCTGTTCTCCTCAGACTATGTCTGCTGCTAATTTTCCTTATGCACTTTCCCCAAAGACTCTTTGAACAGGCCTGATAAACCTGCAATGTCTGAGTCTGATTTCAAAGTTGAAACAGAATACAGAGCTTTCTTTATGGCATCCTCAATGTCTAGAAGACGGGCCAAAGTCTGTTCCTTCAGGTTCATGATCTCCTCACTTGCTCTTTCAAGATCTCCAAAAACATGGGCCCTTGACCTCTCCACTGGCTGTTCTACCTTTGCTGGCTTTTCCTTCTTGTACTGAGCTCCTTCAACCCAAGCTGGCACCTTCTCAAATATCCTCCTGAGGGCCCCAACATCCACATCGCTGGTGTCCTGTTCCATTTCTTCCACGGTATTGAGAATTTCCTGCAGTTCTTCTTGTTTTCGCAAATTATCAAATATCTCCGTGGCTGCGGTGATGTTTCCTCTGACGATCTCATCCATGTGAACGGACAGCCTCAGGCGCCTTTCCTCTTCTGTCTCCATTTTCACTTTCTTTTTTCGCATCACAACTTGGTTATTTGACTTACTGCATGACAGATGTGTAAGTTGTTGCTTGGGTGTCACATTGTCCATAGGCGTCTGTTTGGATATTGTGCCTTTGTTTTGGTTTGCTTTCAATCTTTTTGGCTTGGTAGGTGCAGTTTTCAAGGAAACCTTAATTGCTTGGTCGAATTTCTTAAGAGACTCTTGGAAATCGATTTTCTCTTCATCTACTTCCCCATCAGTAATTTCAACTGGATTTTTGGTTTGCAATTTCTGACCTATACTAGCTTCAACAACTTTCTCTTCAGGTTTTTCCAAATCAGAAGGACTTGAAATTAAATTGGTGGCTTTCCCAGACATACTCCTCTCTGGCACATCTCTACTTGGTATTGATACCCCGAGACATTGCTCTTCCCTACAATGTATTTTCATCTCAGCTACCGCAGTACTGTTTTCTATATCATCCCTATCATCCCCTTTCAACCTTAAATGCTCAGGTTTAGGTGGAATGGCTGGTTTAGGACAAACCATATTGTTTTTTGAGGTGCTGTGTTTTTCTGGGTCTTTGGCAGTTTTATCTGGGCAGGCTAATTTTGCATTTAGTCCATCCACATCTTCAGTGGCCAGATTGACCACTGCTACAGGACTAAATGTATCGTATGGTTTTGGTTTAGATTCTGTTGAAGAGCTGAACTGTATTTCTGTGGCCTTAGAGGAGGCCTCATCCGCATTTTTCATGCGTTTCTTTTTTGATTTGCTTGATGTTTTGTATATCATGGCTGCTCTAAAATCACCTCTGCTGACATTAACACTTGATCTTGCCAAGGAATCTAAGGCTGCTTGAAGACTACCAACCATTTCACTTTCTTCTTCCTGGCCTTTTGTTGCAGAACTCTGTGCTGACATATTCACAGCTTCTAAATGGAGAGAATCTATCTGGAGAGCTCCAATATCAGTAGAATGCTTTTCTTTAGACTGAAGGTCTGCAGGTCTAATATGTTTGGTTTGTCCTTCTGACTCATGTTTTGTGGCAATGCTGGATTCGGATGTAAATGGTTCTCTTTCACAGAATATCTTATCATCTTCCATATTCTTTTGAGAGATTCCTGGTTGTATTTCTACAGTCTTAAGATCAGATTCTACTCTATAAGTTATCTGTTGCTTTGGGTTTTCTTGACTTAACGCTTGTTCCTTCTCTAGTGTTGCACGATGTAGAGCCTTAGCATCAAGTGTAACTTGTCGAAGACTATGGATTGCAGCTTGAAGAATTGATATTTCATCTTCATAATCTACAGCCTCAACTAACTCAGCTTGAAGGATCACATCCTGTTCATCGGCACATAGAGTTAACTCTAGTGGAGCTGTCCTGAAGTCACATATCTTCGGTTGCTCCTGAGGGCTAGACTCATTCAGGGTGTTTGGCACCTGACATGAGGTGGTCCTGTTGTCACATATGTCAAAAGACATCCTTCCTTCATAATTGATGTCTTTACACATGTTTGAGCGGTCAGCATCATCATGCGTCAGTTGTTTTGATTGGACACAGCTTTCATTTGCAGACAACCTGTTTGGCCGTGCATTTTTTTCTACTGTAGCCTGCTCTATTCCCCCTACATCCCGTTGATGCTCTCCTATTTTACCATCAGGGTCCATGTAGACTCCGGATAGTTCTTGCTCTGGGGGATCTGCCTTAAGAGTCTTCAAATACTCGTAATCACCCTTCTCAATGCAGTTCCTGAATAGTTTCACGTTTCCTTTCATCTGCACATCAGGTCTGAATGATTCTGTGACAACTCGATCCTCATTTGATGCCAAGAGACAGCTTATGGTTGATTTCACATCTCCTTTTATAATATAATGGATGTTTTTTAAATCCTCAACCATTGTAGGTTCTACTCTGTTTGTCATTGTAGAATGGCCTTGGGGAGGGCAATAACTTTTTACATCTCCATCCGCGTAATTATTGAGAGAATACACAGTAACGTCAGAATATCCATTCTCATCCTCTTGAATAATCACTCCCTTACTGAAAGAGTTGTCCTGGATAAGCATATCCTCTATAAGCTGGACCACATTGACTGTTCTCAACTCCACATCTTGGTTGGGGTTGAACTGACACTGGTAGACAGGGGTGTCGACAACGGTCAACTCCACATTTCCTTGTTTATTTTCCTTCAGGTACATAACTTGAGTCTTCAGCTTTGCCCTTGGCAGCAGCTGCACAATGAAGTTCTGAGCACCACCATCGGCCACATCATCGGAGTTCACCTTTGGCCCGGTTTGGGAGAGAAGATATTTAGCCTTTTTAGCTAGCATAGTCTCGTTCACTTCAATAATGAACCCATGTGAATGTATTGCTCTAAAATGATTGAGGGTATTTAGTGTTTCATTAATTCTCTCCACTGTTGTTTCAATTTCTTCATTGTTTTGGTGCTGGATCTTATCAAATGGCATTGAATCAAAGAGATGGGCTCTGTTTTTAACATTAGCTGTAAGTGAGTTCTCAGTTGCTCTGCTGGCTTCAGTAAGGTCAATGTTGGGTGAGGTGTTGTTTTGAGGGTTGGCCTTCTGAGATGGTTCTCGCTCCATGTTTTTTGTTATAAAAGGGTTGTTTTGAAAAAGACTTTCACTTGTATGGACTTCCATAAAGGTTGGCAGACATTGTGAAGTATTGAGGCTTGTGGACTGGTTCTCATAAGGGGCTTGCATTCCTTTGTCATGATTCAGATTTTCGGAGAATTCACTGCTTTTGCGTTTATTCTCTTGTGTGCTATTCTTTATTTTCTGGTCTTGCACCATTCCACTTGTGTCCTTCGATTTACCTTTGAACTTTTTTGGACTTGACCATGAGGTCTCCACCAACTGCCTCTCAAACATCCTCCTGGTGGACTGTACATCTACTCTAACCATCTGTTCCTCGCCCTCTGATTGGAGATCAGGGACCTCCATTGTGACCTTGGTGCCATCTTCATGAAGCTGCAACCTTGGCTGATCAAACAGGGCAGATGTTCTCATGATTTCTTCTTTTTCAGCTGGTCCCTCTTCTGAAGGCTGGTTGGGGGCGTGGTCACCCTGGGGGTTGCTCACTGCACAGTTTTCAAACATCTGCCTTCTGGAGATGACCTCTCCCTCATATCCTTTTTCTCCAGCTGTCTCTAAATCGAGAAACTCAGCCAGTTCCTCATCCATTACCCCTCCCAGAGTCTTTAGCTCTGGGTGAGTGTGTTTGAGAAGTCTCCTCAGCTCACATTTCTGCCGCTTCTGTTGCAACATTACTTTGGCAGGGTGCGATGGCATGTTGGGTGTTTGGACGTGCCCCCGAGAGATGTCTCCTCCACCCCCTCTTGGCCCAAGGCCGTCCAAACGTGGTGGAACCAGAATGTCTTTTGCTCTTTGACCGTCCTCGGCCATCTTGACTGGACAGTAAAGCAGAAGTGTCAGTGTCCCATATGTGTCATCCTTGTAGTCAATCTGACCACCATGCGAGGGATCTTGAGTCAAGTTTATACGTTACCATGCCAACTCAGAGGAATGCCAAGTGCCAGGGTTAGAAAACCAACACATGCCCAGTGTGCTCAGTATGACAATTAAATATCACATCAGTCATGATGTTGAAACTTACCAAACTTCTCACATGCATTGCCATGTTATTGTAATGTTATTGCGTAGTCCTAAAAACTACTACCACCATATTTTACCATGCATCATTTTTAAGGGTTTAATTTTGCTTACCTTGATTGGTTTAGTTCGCTTTGCACTTTCTGACTGATCTTTTGCCTGCAAGAAATCAATGAGTAAATGTTCTCATACCACATAGTCATCATACTTATCTATCTGTAGAACATTTTAACAGAAAACCATCAGCCTCTCATAATGCCAAAGTTAATTTATGATTATCCTCGAAGGATAATTTACTGCAATGGAGGAATGTTGCACATATGCAGCATACTTGTGTGTGTAGTGTGAGAATAATGAATTAATAATTAACTGGACTATACAACCTGTAATACCTAAGGCATTGAGCCACATCTTTTATTCAATGTGATTCTAAGATGCATGTCGTTAATGAGCGGGTGGGCATGCTTGCACAGGGATGTCTGCAAGGCAAACCCAGATCCTATCAACCGGGAATCAACCAGCAACCGTCCTATCCCTCCATCTGATATCTAAGAATGGATCCAACTTAGCAAATCACAACTTACAAGTTGTGTATTGTTGCTTCTTTGTGCCACAGCCCTCGTCTGGGAGAGGTAAAGTGCAGATATGGCCTTCACAGAAATGGGTAGCGTCTCCCTGGTCGGGCTAAAGGATCTCTTTTTATCATCTGGGAAACATACAAAAATGTATGTTAAGGACATGAATCACCTTATACTTTACACACAGTTTGCAGGGTAGGCCTACACTGTGAACAGTGTCATTACCTTTGAGGAAAGCATTAAGTTTAACTATGGAAATTACATGAACATCGCATCATGAATTATGCCTGGACAGTAAACATCACTCCATCATTTGTTACCATCTTTGAAGGGTCTCTAGACTAATCTGTCGGTAAAAAGATCCAGGGCACCTCGAATCAAACCCCGACAGGAAGCTGCTTCAAGTTAACATAGAGGCGGTATTTTCTGTGATGGTCATGTGACTAGGTGACGATTGTCTTGTGAAATTCTTTTGGAAATAACTCACATCCAGCTGAGCAAAACCATAATCATCAAGGACAGAATAAATGGCTTTACTGAATCCACTCGGTTCCCCAATTCACTTTGGATTCCCATCAGCAGACAGGCAGTAGCAAACAGGAGTTGCTACGGTTGCTATGTCAATAGTCATTCTTGTTTTATTCTGCCATTGATTCTTAACAGCTGTCACATGGGTCACAAGTTATAAATGTTCGCCACTTGTGGAGTAGGCAGGGAGACACCCGACTCTTTTGACACTCATGCTGCACATACACAGACACATACACCCCCCCCCCCCCCCCACACACACACACACACACACACACACAGACACACAGAATCTGTCTATATTGTAGTCGAAAGAAAATTGTCTTCTATCCTTTCTTAATATACGTAATGTACAAAATAAAACCTATGCCTTAAGACAGTTGCCAGACATCAAAAGACATACTAGTTGCTGTCAGCTGGAATAAATAGGTCAAATTTTGACCTAACACAAGTTTTTATTCCTTATATAAATGGCAAAATACTGATATTTGATATTTTATTTAACAATAGTGATTTCATGTCAAGCTAACTATTTACACTATACATGACAAATACAAAACAAAGCAGTCCTATAGATTTTCATGTAATTAGCACTGTAACTCTTCAAGGAAAATACAAAGCTGCATAGAAATACATGTTAAATGTCAAAACCACACGTTCCCCATTGTATGCTTTCTGGGAACCAACCTAAATCCTGATTACTCACAGAGTTCAACGGCTTTCCGATCCCTGTCCTCTCGGCTCGCGTCGAAACCCCCGCGCAAATGTATCCGCTTATGAATATATATTGTCCATTCAATTCAATTTCAAAAGGGGATCTGATGAACCTTTACGTATGCTACCCTGTCACACTATAGAGCGCTCTGCTGTGGCCCATCTATCTCCCGTGACGCCCCTGCCTTTCTAGTCACGTCTGATAAAGAGACAGCTGACCCTGATATAGTCCCCTGCACCGCACTCTCTGTAGCAAGAAGTGACCTGGCTATTTGTGTCATGGACCCGTGAACAGCCCAGCGGGCCAGCAACAGCAGGTGGTGTCAATCACTGTGCACCACCCACATGGTGACAAGGCAGTTCCTTAAGCTCTTCCTGTTTACTGCTGACCTATCGCATTCATTTGCTTGTTGTTGTTGATGAAAATAAACATATTTCGGTAGGTTATGAAAACTGTGAATGAGTTAGCCCTGTGCTGCAAGAATTATAGAATTATTACTCTGCTTTTTACCTTAACTGACTCATTTTCACATTCTTGACAGACTGTTTATTGAAAGAGGGGGAGCAAAAAACTTGTAATTCACTTAATTACTGATTTCAATAATCCAGGTTTGATACCTGGGGGACTTTACTCCATTTTCACCCATACCTATATGTATGGCTGAGTAGGAACAATAGTTTGTTCGTTTTTACCGTAATGGGATGAACCAATTCCTTCAAGGTCAATGGCACCAATAGATTTTCTTTGTTCTCTGTTGTTACTTTGTTGCTTCTTAACCACCTGAAAATACATCATTAACAAACATGTTGTGAAATGCAAATATTCAAAATATTATAAATGATATTTTTATATATTGTGCATTTGATTTTAGCCTTTGCCATCAGACAAAGCTAAAGATCAACATATCTCTTACCTCCTGTTCTTTTGTGTTAGCATTAGCATTGACATCATTAGCCTCAGCATCAACATTAGCATGTCCATCAGCATCAGCTGAAGGAGCAGCCTTCTTCCTCTGTGCGGTCTGTCTCTCTCCTGCGTGTCCATTCACCACTGGTGTGGCGTTGGTCATCTTGGCTCTGGAAGGCAGAGTCCAGCTTTCCGCTCT
>NC_140281.1:2290444-2320444 GCF_964030765.1 Micromesistius poutassou
GTGTGTGTGTGTGTGTGTGTGTGTGTGTGTGTGTGTGTGTGTGTGTGTGTGTGTGTGTGTGTGTGTGTGTGTGTGTGTGTGTGTGTGTGTGTACAGCACAGCACATGACCGGCTGCATATAGCCTTCTCACATGAGCAGCAGACCATTTCTGTTTGGATGGAAGGCTCCAGTTGTTATTGGGTTGTGTAAATAGATTGGTTTTATTTTTTTTTTTTTGGTCGAAAATCTGGTGTTTTCTTGAAATGAAAGGGGGCATTTTAGAAAAGCCATTGCTGAATTGATCTCAAATAATACATAATTGATTTGACTCACTCGAGCCACATATTTGCTTCTCTGGCTGTAGCCTGACGCCAGTAAGGTAAAGGAATCTGTCCTAACGAAAAACTCAATTTCACCCCCACCCCCCCCCCCCCCCCCCCCCCTTCTCCGACAGACTCTCCACGCCGGCGCCATGAGTGGGCTTCTCAGAGGAAGTATGAGGAGGTGGACGAGGACCGGAGCTACTCCTCGCCCTCTTCCCTCTCCTCCTCAGCCTACTCGGGTTGGGGACTCGGAGGGCGAGAGCTGCTACTCGGACACGCTGGACTCCACCCCCAGCAACCCCGGCTCCCCGGCCAGCAGCTTCAGCAGTGAGTACACGCCAAGCGTGGCGTTCGTACGCCGAGCTCCTCTCCCGATGGCCCTCCCTTGACGCCACCTGTGTGGCGGGAGTCGCCCACCTGGTCGATTGGTTTGGGTGGGAGGGGGGGTTGGGGGTCGTTTCTGATTGGCTGTTTTACTTGGAGGTCCCGGTCATCCGGGGGAGGAGGAAACCAAACTGGGGCCCCCGGAAGCGATTGGCGCTGTCGGAGTACATTTCACTAGCGGTGGAGGTGGGGAGGAGAGGCCACTGGAGAGGCTCACAGCACAGTAGGGCAGGGTGCCAGCCAGGGGGAAGGGGGTGGCAGGGAGCCAGATGCTGGGAGGGGGGGGGGGTGAACACACAGCGCCTTGTCTGGGGGCCCTGGGTGCAGCTCCATTCAGCCCAGGTGCTGAATGAGACAGCCGTGGTGGTGGTGGTGGGTGGGGTGGAACGGAGGGGGATGTGTTAGAAAGGAGAGGGGGAGGAGGAGGGTCCATGCAGGAACGCATTGAAGAGAGTCCATTGTCGGGGAAGTGTTTTAATCCCCAGTGTTTGTGTTGGATCAGAGGGCTGTCGGGCTTACTGCTGGGATCCTGGAGAACGCCAGCGTGAAGGAGAGCTGGAGGGAGGGAGAGGGAGAGAGTCATTTGTGTCTTGCAGGTGTCATAAGCATGGGGATACTTGATGGATGTTGGCCTGAGATTGTTGAGCTCATGTGTATCGCCGGCACGTGCCAGAGTGCGTACCTAAGTAGACGGGGAGTAAAAGACACTTGCTGGCAACCTGAGTGCACTCACTGCTCTCTGGCCTGCCTCCGAGAGGCAATGGGCTTTTGTTTTGGTTTCACCTGGTTGCTGGCTAGATTTTATTCTGAATTTGCATTAGGGGAAGTTCTTTTTGTATTTTGCTTTGGCTATAACCTCTTATTACATGCCAACGATAAACTGCTGCCTTCTCCGCCTGTTTTTCATCATAAACAGGTTTTAGTTATTTTCCATAATGTTCTGTTCCTGTGACTTTGGAACACATTTCGTCACAGGACGGCTCCTGCCGTAGAAGACAATTAGCCAGAGAGTGACTCCCCCAGTAATCTAATCTAATTCACAACACATGGGGGGGAAGGCTTGATCCATCTCTGTTTACACAAGATAAGCATCGCTGTGCTGGCATCTCAAAGAAAGGAAGAATAACAGCCACGCATGACCTTAAAAGAATAATGTTGTGTGTTCCTGTGCATAGGAAGTGGACTTAACAGTTTAAAACAGCCAAAGCTCTTGAGCTTGTTCCCACATATGGTTGCACTTTGATGCCCATATGGTTTATTGTATGTAGGAAAGAAGGGGAAAAACCAAACGGGCCTGTCTCTATGGGGCCTGAATGATTTTTGCAGAAGAAAGACCTTTTGACTTCTGCCAGCGACTGGCGGTCTGGGCTCGCCGTCGGTGCTGTCGCAGAGCAGAGAGATTGTTGTGGGTAGCTTTTATCCCGATCCTGAGAACTATGCAGTCTTGGCCCTTTGTCCAACTCCCTCCCCTCATCCTCCCCCATTCCCATCCTCCCATCCTCCCTCCTCTCCCACCCCCATCCCTTTCCGGAAGCCTCCAACATTGAGTTTTGTGATCCTGGCAGATCGCCTTCCTCTGCTCTTCTTGGCAGGCGGCGGGGGGAAATTCCTGGGTGGGGTGGCTGCTTGTCACACAGGAGCACATGTGTGAACGAAAAAACACAGCCACACCGCATTCTGGAGAGCCATGTAGCGTCGCCTTCCCACTCATGGACGCAGGGTGTGTCAAGGGAGCACTGTTTGTGCCGTCCCCTTAACTGGGTACACAATAAGAACAGGACGGGGATGGAGTTGCATAGACGCCTCCTTGTTCACTGGGTCTGCACTGGACGAGGGAGTGCTCCTTCTAGTGGCACCAAAGGGAACATTTGAAGAAGGCTCAACTGTCTCAGGCCTTAATGGGCACCAGGGGAAAAGGACAGTCAGGTGGTCAGGGTGTTGACTCCCAGGGGAAAGGCTCTGGGGGTTTGAAACCCAATGCCTGCCGTCTTATCTGTAGACGTCCCCGAGAAAGACGCCAACATCTCATTTGCCCATGAACGATATACTGTATTTTTGAGAAAGAGAAATCCATTGTATGCTTTGAACAAGATGACACCAGATAAGATCAGACTGCAACCCCCCCTTGACCATGCTGCTCTCCTCCCGTCCACAGCCACGTCCATCCTGAAGAAGGCCAAGCGGGCGCGGCGGGGCAACGTCACCTTCGACCAGGTGACGGTCTTCTACTTCCCGCGGTGCCAGGGCTTCACCAGCGTGCCCAGCCGCGGGGGCTGCTCGCTGGGCATGGTGCAGCGCCACTGCGACCTGCGCACCTACACGCTGGCCGAGTTCGCCGTGGAGCAGCGGCTCCTGCGGCGGGAGAAGGCGCTGGATCGCCTCCGCGAGGAGAAGCTGGAGGCCCTGAGGCAGAAGGTGAGCCCAAGCTTTGTCCCCCCCCCCCCCCCCGTCTTGTCTGTCTTGTCTGAAATCCTTTCTCCCTTCCACATCTTCCATCCCTTTTCCAGAATATTCTTCATAGTACTAACCACACCGGTTACACACCAGAGTCTCCATTCAACCAGTTGACCGTGTCTTCCCATTTTACAGCTGACCAAGAACGGCACGCAGGACTGCGAGGCGGCCGAGCGTCTGACCGTGGACGACGTGCCTGAGGAGGAGATGGACCTGAGCGGGGCCGGCCCGGACGAGGGCTCCTTCCTCCACCCGTACGCGTCCAAGCAGCGCCACACGCTCCTCAAGGCGGCCGGCATCAAGAAGATCGACAAGGAGGAGAAGCGGCAGCTGCACGAGCTGCGCCTGTCCCGGGAGAACTGCGGCTGCGACTGCCAGGGCTTCTGCGAGCCGGAGACGTGCGGCTGCAGCCTGGCCGGCATCAAGTGTCAGGTACGAGGAGCCACAGCGACTGCCGTCCCTCGCAAACTACCTGGCTGGGGGACACCGACTCTCCCAGCGGGGCTATTACTCTACGCAGATGATGTGGTTCTGCACGTCCGGATTCAGACGGTGTCTTGTTACGACGAAACTTGTGTGTGTGATATTCCAAACCCGCCGATCACTGACGATGTCTCCTCTCCCTTCTCCAGATGGATCATTCCTCCTTCCCATGCGGCTGCACCAAAGACGGCTGTGGGAACATGGAGGGCCGCATCGAGTTCAACTCCACCCGCGTGCAGACGCACTACATCCACACCATCATGAAGCTGGAGCTGGAGAAGAAGCTGGAGGAGCACTCGGGCACCGAGGAGGAGGAGGAGGAAGCGGCGGCGGCGGCGGTGTCCACGGAGCACCTGGCAACCGCCGCAGCCGCCGCGACGGGCTGCCCGGCGTTCCCCGGCCACTCAGAGAACAGCTGCAGCAGCGACATGACGGACTCGTCGGAATCGTCGTCGGCCCATGGCGAGGGGCCGCGGGGGTCCGGAGGTTGCCAGTATCAGGTGTCCCTGGACATGGACGACCGGGGCCTGAGCCACATCCTCAGCTTCAGCGACCAGGACCACGACACCTGCTGCTGGAGGAGCAGCAAGGTGCCGGGGGAGGAAGAGGAGGAGGACGAGGACGAGGAGGACGTGGTCGGTAACGACCGCCAGCAGCAGCAGCAGCAGCAGCAGCGACGGCGGCAGCCGCCGTTCGGCGGCGGCGCCGACTCGCCCGTCGCACACGGCGGCGGGCTGATGTACCCGGCGGACGACTACACAGACAATCAGGCCAAGGCCATCTCGGAACTGTTGGACGAGAACGCCAACCAGGGCAACGCGCTCTTCCACAGCGGCAGCGTGCCGCGCACGCCCTCGCCGTCGTGCGACCGCTCGGCCGACTACGACATGGACCTCAGCCTCTCCTCTGAGTCGGACCTGGAGTTCCTGGACGGCTTCCCGTGCCTGGGGCCCAGCTCGCTGTACAACTCCCTGAAGGAGTACGAGAACATGGACAACTTCTTTCAGTTTCAGTTGCCTAGCTACCCCAGCCTCCCGCAGGCCAGCGACCCCGGGACCAGCCTCCTGGAGTCCCTGATCGGCCTTTCGGAATCCGTCCCCGAACCTCCCGCCACTTTTACGGACAATCAACTGTTGGAAGAAGCCATGAAGCTGTCTGTGATGGAGTCTGTGAAGGTTTAACCAACAGAGAAGAGAAACTTGATGTCTGACGGCCTGAAGAAAAAAAATATGGAGATAGGGGGGAACTGTACATGCACATACGATGTCAATGTAAACGTTACTTTCTGTTGGTGGAAGCTGTGATTTTCCCCCTCTTGCCTGAATAATGTTTTGATTCCAGACTTGCCTTCTAAATGTAAGCAAAGCAGTGGAGAGCCGATCGCTGTGTGGAATGGCAGCTAGTGTTTCAGTGAAGAGTTAAAAAAACAAAAGAACACAACGCTCAATTTGACCAGCTTACCTGAGCCTTTATAAAATGAGAAAACATTGATGGCTTTCAATTCCTATGGAAGCTTCTTCTTTCACCAAACAACCAACCCAAAAATGTTAAAGTAAGAAGGCATCAACCTTACTGGGACAAGCTTGGGGGAACGTTGATACGGCCGAATGTGCATCTCAGGGACCTTTTTCTAGCTTTCAGAGGCAATGTACGATCAACCCTCTCAGTGGTGGGTATGGTTATTGCCTTTTTGAATAGAAGTCGCCAGTTAAACGACACCCTAGTCCTAACGGCCGCCACCCTTATTTGGGCTCCGTAACTTGGTGCCATGATACAATCGGGTCATGCTCATTGCATTGAATCCACAGGACCCCCCCCCCCCCCCCCCCCCCAACACACACACGATTGACCCCCTAAGAAACCTGTACGGTACAGAGATCCCTCTGAAAAGCTCCTCAATTTGCACTTTACCTGAAAAATAGCTATGTATGAAAAACTTAAAGGCAGCATTTGGGTTACATGGGGGGTTAATGCGGCAGAAGAAATGCTAAATTCTGGAGCTTATTTATAACTCGGGTCATTCTACAAATTATAAAGAGGACACGACAGAAGAGGCTGTAACTATGAATATCTTTTTCTCCTTTTTTTTTAAGTTATTATTTTCTCCTTTTTTATGATTTCATTATATTTATTTCAGATCAAAGGCCTAAACCTTTCATCCAAGCAGCACTGTGGTTCTGATATTTCCGAGTGCGATCTCTCTTGCCTTCTTTGTTTCCCCCGTTCTCCCCCCATACTGCGGGGGAGAACAGGGTTCAGAGGCCATCCGAAATAAGTATTTAATATCTATTCTATTATTACCTTTTTTAATTTTTTTTTTTTAATTGGTAACTTATTACGTCATTTATTTTATCGGCTTTAGTAATTTAATTGAGTAGGATTTTTTGGCAATAATAAGGGGGTTGTTCTTATTGTTAATGAGAGGTTTACGGGGTGGTCTTATCAGCAAGACATGTCCACTACTGGCACAGTGCTTCCTCTTGGACTGAGTACTGTGGAATCCCCACCCCTGCACTCATTTTGCTGATTTACTAAATTATGGGCCATTTATATTGCTGCCTAAATGTAACATTAGAAAAAATTACACTAATATTTTGTAAAACTAATTTATGTAGTTCGACAACAGAATTCTAATCACTGATAAATTGATTATTTTATTAACAAAGTGAAAACGAGGAGTAATTTTCAATCTTGGGAGAGAAAAAGAATGACCTTTGTAATATATGAAATTATAGAGAAATGTATTGTACCTATTAAGGCAGTCGCTGTCTAACATTCTTCGAGTATTTTTCATTGCCATCTTTAATGGTGAAATATCCTTGGAAAAGAAAAATGCCACTGAAACTCAATGAATTGCGAAGATCAATTTGATTGTACTCCTAATTTTCTTGGGAAGACGGTGACCTGGCTCACAGTTAACTTGTAAATGGAACATTGAAATTAGCTTGTTGTTTTTGTTTTTTATTTAAGATAAAAACTGCATATATTATACATTTTTTATCAAAAAACACAAACGGACCCCGAAACAAACGGTTTCCAACAGCAGGACCTTTCTAAAAGGTGACTCGGCAATGACGGGCCACTAGGGGGAGTTGTTGTACATACCTGTCGGCCCCCTTTCTACAACAGTTTCTACAGTCACCCTGGACCCTTTAGGAGTCGTGCATGCAGCTCCCATTTGTTTAAAGTTATTCCGATTTATTGTATACTTTTTTTGAAAACGTGCAAAATGCACATTGGAATTGTATTACTCACTATTTGCCTTTTTTTCTTATTTTTACATTTTGAAATCCTCCTGATGTAAGTTCTTAATGCCATGAAGAGGGCACTGCATTTTTGCAAGTAAACGTTTTGTTTGTCTTGTATAAAAAAAAAACATGACAACTTTCATGTATACATGGCAGCAGTTGGTATTAATGTATTGTATTACACTATTTTTAATTATTTTTCAAAGAACGTGTCTTATTTTTTGCTTTTGTGTTGTACATATTTCAGCTTGAATGGTACGACGGAGCAAAGCCAGCTGCTTATTTTTACATATTCACTCTTTAACCTGCCATTCAAAAACTTGTTCTTTCATCCAAGCCATTTTGACAGCTTGTCCCTCCAAATAAAAAAAAAAGTTTCTTAATTTCTTGATTCGGTGTCGTTTATGTTTGGTGTTGTCCTAGAGTTCCTTTTGTACCTTTTTAAAAAAAAACAACGATTAAAGGACAAATGGTGCAATAAACCTTATCAAAAGTAGAGGGGCGGATGTTCGGCAATGTATGATGTCAATCTGGGACTATCACCAGATTATCATGAAGTGTATTTAGCTAATACCTAAATTATTATTTTTTAAGAATGGGTAGTACCTTTCTGTCGGGAGGCAAACACTAGCCGAGTATAAAGACTTGTAGCTAAGTTTTCTACTTTTCTTAACAATCACACTTATACTACTACTAGTACTTACTGTTAATGTTTATATTTAAGGCATTTTAAAGCCCCTACAAACAAACAACCATGTGTATGCCACCGGAGTGGTGACCCAGTGGTGGTGCTGACCGAAGAGACAAGTGGAAATGGCTCATGCCCTCCTGCCTCATAGGTACGGGAAGAATCATCTTTCTTCTAGGGAAAGATGGTAAGTTACATACCCAAAGCCTTCTTTACAAGTCAGTTTATGTATCAATAAAAGTATAAATTGCTTGAAATAGATAGTAAATAATCAGGCCTGGGTTCAGAAGAGTCTTTGATGTCATGCTTTATTTATAGACAGATTCCCTGCCGACCTTCCCCGGGTCGAGCCAATCACAATCTTCTATGGGGCAGCTTTGCGCCATTGAGGAATTTTCCTAAATAACTAAGATGGCTGCCGCTGATGTGTCACAGGTTCCATTGCTCTAATTGATTGTAGGACTATCCAAGTGCATCCGAGAGGCATTTTGGCCTGCATCTGTTTATAACGCACTTTAGAAATCAAAAATGTCCTGGTATGAGAGGTTCTAGACTAATTAACAAATTGGTCTCAGATGTCAGGCTATAAATAACCCTAAAACCGACTTGATTGCAATCGTGGCAAGTGTGTCCCAAGGTATAAAGTTCCTTGTGTTTCGCTCTTGGGGGACAGGACACATTCTAAGTTAATGTATTGAGTTAAAATGCATTGAAATTAAATGTAAGTTACATTTGACACCTTTTGATAAAAAATGTAAGCAGCCATATTCACAAAGCTTAATTTGCAGCAGTTTAAATGTAAGCATCTTAATTTTAGGATCTTAAATTCAAGCAGCTTGAATGTAAGAAGCTGCATTTCAATCAACTTAAATTCATGCAGCTGGATTTAAGATGCTACATTTGCAGCAGCTTAAATTCCAGCATTACGGAAATCTAAGCAGTTTCATTTGTTTAAAGAGTTGTAAGGCAAGAGAACAGAAATGGAATTATGTCACGTTTGACAACTTTTGATAAAAAATTTAAACAGCTTGAATTAAGACAGCTACGTTTTAAGCAGTTTAAATGAAGCAACTATAGTTTAAGATGCCTAAATGTAAATAGCTAATTTTAAGGAGCTTGAAACTAATGAGCTTGACATTAAGGCTGTTTAATATTTTATTAATCTGTCCTGTAGATTAAGTATCTTAATTTTGAGCATGGCGTACATCAGATATCTCAATCAATTGTATAGGTTATATGCGATACAGAGCAGAACCAAACAGGTGGATGATGGGGTGATGGTGGGCAGAATTCTGCTCAGCTCACTTCACTGCTCAGACCGCAGAGTGTGTGTGTGAGATGAAAGGTCCTAAATTGACCGGCACAGGTTTTTTTTTGGACCTGTGCGCACATGTTTTTTTTTTACCTGCGCGCGCAGGTCCAAAAAAAAACATGCGCACGCAGGTCAATTTTTTTTAATATATTTTTTTTTATATATATTTTTATATTTTTTATTTATATTTTTTATTTTTACATTTTTTTTTTAATTATTTTTTTATATATTATTTTTTTAATATTTTTTTATATATATATTTTTTGGATTTTTTTATAGAATTTTTTTAATATAGAATTTTTTTTAATATATTTTTTTTATTGAATTTTTTTTTTTTATATATATATTTTTTTATATAATTCTTTTTTATATAATTTTTTTTTTTTTAACTCCCCGGAGTAGGGTATAACCCTGGAACCCCCTAGTGGGTCTGTGTTTTCCTTGGCTCACGCATCATTCTCACCTTTTTCACCCCAAACCAGTTTGCATGCCTGACACAGTACAAACATGCATATTATTAACCTTATTTAAATATTATGATGTCAAAGATTATTCATACGTGTGAAACTGCATAGAAATAGCGTGGATTGTGGAAACATTTTTTTTCCATAGGGCTGCATGAATTAATATGAATGAAGTATAGTAGGCTATGCCATGCGTTAAAATAATAATAACAATAATACATTCGAGCAAAGTATATTCCAGGCTTCCAAAACAAAATCTAGTTTTAGGGTAAATGATTGGTTAAATGATTTGGGAAAGAACAGCTGGTACAGCGGTAAGTTGTACTTTTAAATCAATGCATCTGCAAACACCGTACAGCAAACACATATGTTCTTGACCCAGACATCGTGTACATTACTTTTAGGATTGATGAGTATTTGATCGTGAGAAAACATAGTTTTACCGCGACTGAGTGTTTAAAAGAATGAATGAATGCGGGTGATGCTTGGTGTGCGCGTGTGTGTGCGCGCCCATCTGTCTATACACACGCAAATTAAACACGTAACGCATAATGCAGTCCATGGCGATGTATATTGACAGGGGGACACATGCATATTATGAATACAAGTCGACAACGATAATGTATAGGCCTACAATACTGGTAACAAACGATGTTTGTTAATGTATTGCCGCATATCATTAAATAGACCCACAGTTGCGGCCATCGAGGACCGCGTCCGCATATGTTCTAAGTTGTCTTTACCGCAATTTACATGACGAATCAGTGTTTCTGAAGTTGGAGAAGAAAACGCTATTCCATTTGTTAATTATGCCTATTATTTGGCCATAAACTGAGCCATTTGAAGTTTGAAATTCATGTGGTCATGCATCTGTCTCAGCGGAGACTGCAAAAGACTGCGCTGTCAAAAATCAACTGAAGTCAAAATGCGCTGGCTCTTAAAGGGGATGGGAGATGCCACTCTCATTGGTTTATTGCATGTTACGCCCAAAACACACCTACGGGTTTCAGCCCAACCCATTTTAGATTTGCGCCGGGCGCAAAGCTCATTTATCTCGCCGTCATAATAGCAATAGCGCCATAGAACCGCCCACAAAGTAGCCTACTTTGACTTTGCGCCTTGACGTCTGCTAAGTATGCTATAGGCCTAGGCCTACTGCATGAGAAAAAATTAGATCGATATTGCGCAAGAATCGGGAGATGGGGACCCCCCCGAATATTGAAGGGAATTTCGCACACTGGTTGAGACACACATGATATCAATGGTGTGTTTGCCTTGCAACCACACTTAAAACATTTATAACATATGTGAAGACTGCTGAACAAGATACACTTGTACGTATATATAGGCCTACTGTTGCTATTCGTAAATGTGTCATCACAGCCAGTATATACTAACTTGTGTTATGATACAACTGAAGTGATGTCAAACTGATAATTCCACACTACCACAGTAAATACTGTTGATAATCAAGAAAGAATGTAGAGAACGCTTTTAGGAATTCCAGGAATGTAGCCGTGCTACCAAAGGACACGGTGCTGTTTAATTTTGATCTGCAGCAATGCTACCCCCAAGTGGTTCAAATAACAACAGCAAGCAAAGCTCTGGATTATTTATTTCAGTCAATCGGCAGTAGAAAGAGGAACGTGCCTCTTTCAGGCTCAGCAATCGCAGTACAACGTCTGTCAATGTGTATACACACTTGAAGTGTTTCTAGTTGTTCATAGCCTGTACAAAAAAAAAATAGAACAAGGGTGTTAACTGAAAGAAATGTGGAAAAAGTACACTGATGCACAATGCTGAACAGAACACAACAATATCTATTGTTTGTTTAGCTGTGAATTAAAAACATGAACAGATTTTGACATTGATATTGACATTGAATGAATCAGCCATCCAATCAGCTTACTGAATGTATCCAGTCCAGGTAGGAGGAGACGCGGGTGAAGACGGTGGGTTTGGAATACTGGTTGCAATCTCCAGCCGGGCCGTAGCTGACCACACCATGGAGCCTCCATACCCCGTCTGTTAAGCAGCTCAGAGGGCCGCCAGAGTCCCCCTGATCAGGCCATATAATAATGTACACATGTCAACGCAAGGTATATAGATATAGGTTTAGAAAAAATCCCATTAGACAAAGATTTTACTACAGTTAATTAATAATAATAATAATTAATTAATTTAAGTTAATTAATACTAATTTGAAATACCCACAATCTCCAAATAACAGGCCTACGTATTTAGGCATTAAAGTGAACACCTCAGAATAAATTGAATGCTGTTATTGAAATTGCTCATCCATATTGAATTATTAATGAGCTTCTTAAAAACAAATGTTGGCAACGTAGTCCCTGTTTTTATAACGTAATGGTCCAGAAAAGTATGTGAAATACCTGCCGCCCCCTACGTAGTGCCCTATACGTAGTGCTCCAGTATAATGAAGTAAAGACCTGCGGCAGCTCCTCAGCTGGCCGCTGGGTGGTGCCAGTGAGCGGATTTATGTGAGCACCTGGAGAGGGTACGAGCGCGAAGGTTTTTGTCACTGTTATTTAAAGGTGCCACGACATGCCACCAGATGTGGTGTGATTAGCCGTTACAAGCCGTTTTGGAAATCTGCCCCACAGGTGGGCGTGTCCGCCTAGATGTCTGGCGGATAGATGAGTAACGTTTGCTACAGTCCACTGGGTAGGCTGATCTATCCAGAACACATCTAGGTGGACACGCCCACTTTCTGACTCTTATGTCATAAGGGGCAGATTTCCAAAACCGCTTGAAACGGCTAATAACACCACACCTGTTGGCATGTCATGGCACCTTTAAAATAAGATGTTATAAGATGTTAATACGTTGTTTACTAAAAACGTGTTAAATCTTATGTTTTTGCCTCAAAAGGCCTCGGAGAAGGGGAAACCCGCTGTGAGTTGTGTGTTAGATTTTCTAAATGATATATATTTTTGGATTGACGACCATTTGCAACATTGCCACCTCTGGAATAAGTCCTTACCAGAAACAACCTGGTATTCAATGGCAATATAAGAGAAAACACCACAACAATATTCTTCTGTCTATTAATATTTGCAAATATACAGAGCCCGAGAGGTGACATGGGAGTCAGGCACGTGCTTTAGCAAGTAGCACATGCGCTTTATGTAAATCGCACGCACGCTCCTGTGGGATTAATAAAAAAATTACTCCCACGTCACTTCATGGGCTCCGTAGGAATACATGCATGCAATTTGAATAATGACTAATGGACACAGTAGGCTTTTAAAATACATTATTAGTGACAATTGGATTGGACAAATCTTTTTAGAGACCCCCTAAATGTTGTTGTTATTCAGGGGGTCTCAAGTGTCAATCATCTCGACCCTGGTCAAGATTGACTTTGTTGTGCATTTGATCAATAAAACACTGGGACTACAGTTAGTTTTGACACCCCTCCCCAGGTAGTACCTGGCACCCAGAGATGACGCCATCCCCCCCAGCACAGATCATGGTCTTCAGGGCCGCACTGCCCCACCACTCCCAGGTGGAGCAGATAGAGTGCTCCACCACCTGGATGGGAGACTCCTGGAGCACGTCTGGGGCAGATGAGGGAACTGGGGACAAGGATCAGAGGGTCAAGGGTCAAGCGTTGGGACTGTAGTTGAATGCAGAGTGAAGAATTCGCTGACCATCATTTCAAAGGATAGTGTGTATGTGTGAAAAATAATATTGTGTGTGTGGGTGTATGTGTGTGTGTGTGTGTGTGTGTGTGTGTGTGTGTGTGTGTGCGCATAAGTGTGTGTGAATGTGTTTGCATACACTTGTGTGTCTGTGTGTGAGCATATGAATGTGACTTTGACTGTGTGTGTGTGTGTGTGTGTGTGTGTGTGTTTGCATAAGTGTGTGTGTGCATACGTGTACGTATGTGAATGGGACTTTGACTACGTGTGCATGCGTGCGTGCGTACGTGAGCATGAGAATCTGACTGTGTGTGTTTGCATAAGCTTGTGTGCATGTGCATGAGTGCATGTGTGTGTGTGCATGAGTGCGTGCGTGTGTGTGTGTTTGTACAGGATTGGATGAGCCCCCAGCCGGTGATGTAGCAGGTGAAGCCATGAGGCAGCATCTGGTGAGGGTAGGGCAGGTTGACCAGCTCCACGTAGCCGCTGCCGGTTACCGGAGTGGCCAGCTTCAGCAGGGCGATGTCGTTTCTGACACCGCAGACAAAAAGCAAAGCAAACAAAATTCTACCTTTCCATCCCTCATCAATTCTCAAGCATCTTCTGTGGGAGACCATCCTTGAGTCTGTTCCTATGTTTCGGTTGCGTGGTGTTTATTCTGGTTTCAGTGCTTAAATAGGTCAAACAGACGCTATAGTATGAGAAGTATGAGAATCAGAGTGTGATGAATGTTATCAGCACACACACCACAACCTTGAGTGAGTATGAAGCGTAATTTGTGAAAGAATTGAACATGGTCTGACAATATGTTAATTTGTGAATAAAGCGTTGCTTGGTTTCACCCCTTGGCCAGGTCCCCGTTCCAGTCCTGATGCACCGTGATGCGCTCCACTGCCATCCACTGCTCCGTGCCGTCGTACTGGTAGATGTTATGTTCACCAGCGACCACGCGGTACAGAGAGGCATCCGGGCTGGTTCATACGGAGGAAAAACCAAACCAAACCAAGACATAACTAATCAAACAAAGATGAATCTCGTAAAAAATAAAAACAAAGAGATATATTTCATATATTTTATGATATTATGTAGCACATAAACCTAAAATCACTGGGTGTAATATGAACTCAACTACTTTCAAAAACACAATGCATGCAAATAGGATGTTTTTTCAGTCATATAGCATTTTTTTCTAAAACATGAGCCTCACTTTAAAATGCAATGAGCTGCGGTCAGGACGTGAGAGGGACTGATGAGAGAGCCCCCACAGACGTGGTAGTGGTAACCGTCATCATAAAGGTTTTCTTGGAGAGAAATCTGGCAGGAGAGACAAGGGCATGTCTGACACTACATTCATGAAACTTTCCAAGGAAGACGACACAATCACAAGCCTTATTCAAATGTAAATTACCTGTACAAAAGCCACTTAAGGTAAGAAATAAACATGCCTGGTCTCACTTGGTAGTAGATAAATAAAAATGTAAATGTACAATTTTAAATCTGCCCAAATTACCCGACACGCATGCCTCCACACATACCCAGACAGAGTGTTGGGACTGCTCTTTTTACCTGCCATTTCCAGAAGTTTGGCGCTGCATCGTAGCCGCCTATCACCCGCTCATTGTGCGCGTTGGGGTCGAACGGCACCTTGGCAAGCGTCAACCCTGAACACAGTGGCTTCAATTCGTTAATCGTCGTCATTAATAGACTAAAGAAAAATAGAAACATGAATATGCATTAAATATAACACTAAAGAGGAAGGATTAACCTGTGAGCCTACCAATGAGAGCAACCAGGACCACAAGTGGCATCATCGTGGTAGAAGGTGTTCAGGGGGTGATGACCATGGCCCTTTTATACTGACATGAGACTGTCATAGCCTTATCTAACCAATTATGTGCTGTCATGTGCCAGCATTTCAGTTGCTGGCACATGCATATAAAATGGATGTTTTAGTTGTTCCTCCCTGCCCCAAAACACACATCCAACAATATGAAACTATTTTGAAATGAGTTTAATTCAGGAGACATGGCTCGTTAGTGGTTGGTGTTTTAACAAATCAAACTGTTTATATTTTAAGCTGATGTTAAAACTAAATTACTTTACCAGGTTCTCAGCAATGAAGCGGTAACATTTTATCTTGCTGGGAATTAACAGATGTGTTGGCTTGAGACCAAGGTCAGGTTTGTAGCGAATGCCATGTTAAAAAAAACGAAATGTTCCCGATAACTTGTGAAATCACTTTGACACAACACTTGGGAATATTTGTGCAGTATGAAAGACTATTTTTCCATGAAGAAATTTAATAAAGAAAAAAGTTAGTTTAAACAATGAGACTTTACATTAGACATTACTGTAACACCCATTTTACATTCAAAATAAATTAAAATATAAATGCCATCTTTGCATCATTTATTTAGAAATCTGTCCACTTAGAAGCACTTCCTGTGCACAATGCTGGGCCCAGACTCATCGTACTCCTGCTTGCTGATCCACATCTGCTGGAAAGTGGAGAGGGAGGCCAGGATGGAGCCGCCAATCCACACCGAGTACTTCCTCTCCGGTGGGGCGATGATCTTGATCTTCATGGTGCTGGGGGCCAGGGAGGTGATCTCCTTCTGCATGCGGTCAGCGATACCAGGGAACATGGTGGTGCCACCGGACAGCACCGTGTTGGCGTACAGGTCCTTTCGGATGTCCACGTCGCACTTCATGATGCCGTTGAAGGTGGTCTCGTGGATACCGGAGGACTCCAAGCCCAGGTAGGAGGGCTGGAAGAGGGCCTCGGGACAACGGAAGCGCTCGTTGCCGATGGTGATGACCTGGCCGTCGGGAAGCTCGTAGCTCTTCTCCAGGGAGGAGGAGGTGGCAAAGGTGTTCATCTCAATCTCAAAGTCCAGGGCCACATAGCACAGCTTCTCCTTGACGTCACGCACAATCTCTCGCTCCGCTGTGGCCATGACAAAGCACAACATTAGCCAGCAGGCCTTTCCCTGGCTGGAAGTTATTTTCCATAATAGTTGGTTGTTTAAAATGTATAAATTGTTGTACAGTAAACTAAGTTACTAGGTTGTTAAGGAGAAACTTTGCAATGCTTAAACCAGGCTCAGGCCACAACAGAAATGTATGAATGAAATAATTTAAACAAGAAGAGTTTACCAAATAATCCTATGATCGTGTTGCTCTAACATCCGTAGTAGAGTGTTGTGTGTGGATGCAAAACAGAAGCAGCCAAATAGTAACTGGACTGCTTATGAAGAATAGAGAGAACAAGACTAATGTGGCAGGGAAAGCCTGCTCAGCTGAACCGCTTATGTCGTATATGACCCTCAGATCCACTTACGAGTGTCTCCCACCATCAGGTAACAAAAACCAGAGAGGGCCGTCACAGTAACTACACTACATTCTGACATTATGCCCTGTTCCAAACTAGAACCACCATAAACGTAGGGTCCAGTAGGGCGACCCACCTGTGGTGGTGAAGCTGTAGCCTCTCTCCGTCAGGATCTTCATGAGGTAGTCTGTGAGGTCACGTCCGGCCAGGTCCAGCCTGAGGATGGCGTGGGGCAGGGCGTAGCCTTCGTAGATGGGCACCGTGTGAGTGACGCCGTCGCCGGAGTCCATGACGATACCGGTGGTGCGACCGGAGGCATACAGCGACAGGACGGCCTGGATGGCCACGTACATGGCTGGGGCGTTGAAGGTCTCGAACATGATCTGGGTCATCTTCTCCCGGTTGGCTTTGGGGTTGAGGGGGGCCTCTGTGAGCAGAACAGGGTGCTCCTCGGGGGCCACGCGCAGCTCGTTGTAGAATGTGTGGTGCCAGATCTTCTCCATGTCGTCCCAGTTGGTGACGATGCCGTGTTCAATGGGATACTTGAGCGTCAGGATGCCCCGCTTGCTCTGGGCCTCGTCGCCAACGTAGCTGTCCTTCTGGCCCATGCCAACCATCACACCTTGATGTCTGGGGCGGCCCACGATCGAGGGGAACACAGCACGGGGGGCATCGTCACCAGCGAAGCCAGCTTTGCACATCCCAGAGCCGTTGTCAACAACCAGGGCTGCGATATCTTCCTCCATTCCTGTGTTGGGTTGAGGGACTAGGCTGGGTGGCTTGGGTGGTATACTACAGAAAGATGGTATAGTACAGGTTAGTGCAATATAGGCGATAATATACCACTGTGATTCTACAAGGTCAATCTTTAAAAGTAAGGCAAAACTGTTGTATTTGTTACATTCTTTAAACATCTACAGGACATATTGCACATTGAAAAATGGCACCTATCATATTTCATACTGATATTTCACAAACTATCATACTTAGCTCTACGCAGGCTTGGTCCTCTGGCAAACCGCTAAAGAACAGGAGTCAACACAGATGTTTATAGCTGTAGTAATTGGGAGATACCAACTTTTGTTTATGTGTAGGGGTTCCCGGCATAAGATATATTGTCCTAAAATATGTTGATGCCAATTTTAAAAGTGGTTATTGTGAGACCTTTCTGTTTAAATGTGTTTGGACACATAAGTAGACTGTTTGTTTTGCCAGCACTTGATGCTTTTGTCTATGTCTATGTTAACCTTAGTTATTCTCCCCCCAAAATGTTATGTCACCTACTCGACAGTGGCACAGCCCAAAAATGTTTTTCCTTATACAATTTAGTTACTAAATAATGCCACGTATTGTGGCATATAAGCGTACAAAATGTGACAATAGTAAATATAATAAGCACTCATTGCAAATTTAATTGCAAAAGTAGTCGTAATGCACCTGTTCAGGACAGGTAATCAAACGTGGAGTAGTCGATTGTGTCAGGTTTCGTCGTCGTTTATTATAAATTTGACTGGATAATATTTCGGCGCAATTAACTGTGATTGTATTTTTGTTGACACTTCTAACTACGCGTGTGTATTCGGTTGTGTTTATTTGTATCGCTGGGCAAAAACTCGAGGTATCGGTCATCTTTATTTATTAGTTTGGTCTCCACGTGGTTTCCTCCTGTCAGTCCAGTCCGCTGGTAGCCGATAGCCACCATTAGCCTCAGTCTGTCCCAGTCTGGCCAGTAATGGCACTACATCCTCTCTCCGTAACACACAGGTCCTAGGGTTTAGCGCAGTGTTTGTTTATTATGGGGTTGACACAGAGTTCCTTTCTGTCGGACGGGGGCAGTAATAGCGGATACCATGTACACGGGGTACGTTGTGTTGCGTTTATTTCATCCGGTAGGAAGTCGCCGAGCCAAGGCTTTTCCATCCTTCATCACGTCACGTGTCCTGGAAAAATAAAAGTGTTTAGTACCAAGTCGTACAAGTCCCTAATGTACGTAAACGATGAGCTTATAATGTAGACATGTTGAATCGTTTAATGGTAGTGATTCGTCTGGACTCCTTTCACGTTGTGTGAGTGATGTGATGAGGTGGCACTCGATTCATATCCGGGGGCCGAGCGTGTAAAACGCTCATATTCCCACACCGACAACCTATCGGCTCACGATGTAAACAAACGACGAATGCCTTCACCGTACGCTACAGAATGTATGGTCCTAAAACCAAAGCTTTTAGTTCAAACCATGAGCACGATGAGATGAACTGCTGCTGTTGCAGTCCTCTTTGCTGACTGTATTGCGTTACTCTGACCACAGGGAGGCGACAGAGTCAACAACTGAACAGTCTTGAAATTTTTGTTTCGCATTTCAGGTACAAGAGAACTCCCCTGCCTACTTGGCCGGAGTGGATCCCTTTTTTGATTTTATTCTCTCGATAGGAAATACCCGTCTTGTGAGTAAACCATATTCAATTCTTAATTGTTGACTGCTGACGAAAAAATTATCCTGTTTAAGATACTGAAAAATGCATGTACATGTGTGTCCCATACCACCAGAATAAGGAGAGTGACTTGTTGAAAGACCTTTTGAAAGCCAATGTGGAGAAACCGGTCAAGCTGGAGTTGTACAGCATGAAGACCCAGAGGGTGCGGGAGCTGGAGGTGGTGCCCAACAACATGTGGGGGGGGCAGGGTCTGCTCGGAGCCAGTGTGCGCTTCTGCAGTTTTGAGGGGGCCAACGAGAACGTCTGGCATATCTTGGTAAGGGACAAATAAACACAAAGACATAAATCAAACAGACTTAATATTATAATTAGGGATCGACCGATATGGATTTTTTTAGGGCCGATACCGATGCAGATTTCTTTTTCATCAGCCTTAGCCGATGACGATACGCTGATACCGATTTTCTTGAGCCGATATTTGGAGCCGATACTGCTTTTGCTCCATCAATTTACATCATAAAAATGACACAATGATGATAACAAATGTTACAAGTCTCAATTTAAAAAAGGAACATTTATTGTACTCTGTAAATCATGCCGGGGAAAAAAAATAAACCTATACGTATCTGTCGCCGGAAAAAATCGGCCGATGCCGATACACGTAAAAAACGCAAATATCGGCCGGCCGATATATCCGTTGATCACTAATTATAATGACAGAAACATGTAGGTAATTAAGCCTACTGCTGACGACCTGTGAAAGGGGTCCATGAAGGAGGATAAGTGTAGTAGTTAGGGTCTTTGACCCCCAGCCAAAAGGCACTGAGTTGGATTGAATGTTTACAGTCTGCCTGGAGGCATGCTTGAGAAAATGTCCTCATCCCTGCTCATTAATGATGTATTCTGTCTCTCTCCACCCTCGTCAGGACGTAGAGGAGCGTTCTCCGGCCTCCTTGGCCGGCCTTCAGGCCTTTCATGACTACATCGTGGGAGCTGACCAGGTGTTGCAGGAAGTAGGTCTTTGTTTGTTTATCAGTCAATCTATGTGTCAATCAATCAGCCAACTTTACAAACAGGAACAAGAACAAGTTATCAGACTTTAATGCAGTTCAGTTCTTTTTTTATCTCTTAAAACGGTGGAATAAATAGCAACAACAAAAAACGAAGAAATGCTCAGTATTCACTGTGTGTGTGTGTGTGTGTGTCAGTCTGAGGATTTCTTCTCCATGGTGGAGGCTACCGAGGGGAAGCCTCTGAAGCTGCTGGTGTACAACTCCCAGACGGACCGCTGTCGCGAGGTGGTGGTCACGCCCAACGGAGCCTGGGGGGGGGAGGGCAGGTAGGGCGTCACTCCACCCTGAAAACACACACACACACACACACACACACACACACACACACACACACACACACACACACACCCTCTCTTTTTTTTTTTACCTGGGGTTTTCCCCGTCACTGATTTGACCTGAAGGTGGTCTTGTTGCTGATCTGTTAATCCACTGTCTAACGAAGGGGATCAGAACCATTTCAGTATTTCCGGGGGTTAGGATAGGCCTGGATTGGATGTTTGACTCCCAGTCAAAGGTACTGGGTTCGATCCCCATTGTCCTCTCATCCAGAAGATGGGTAACCCATACCTGATCCATAACTTACATATTTCTATTTACATTCATTTACATTCGTTTATGCAATGATAACCATTAACTAACTATAAAGTGTTAACTAATGGTCTATAATACATCATTTGATAGGGTTAATTAATAAATTGGGTTTGGGTTGTATCTCCTATGCTAAAGCTATATAGAAATGCTAATTTCTGCATTAACTAAAGCTTATTAATGCATTAATAAAGCTTCTGAAGCCCCTAATCCTCTAATCTCCTTATCATTTTGTTCTTTCGTCTTGGCTTGCTTCCCTATTAGCCTAGGGTGTGGCATCGGCTACGGCTATTTGCACAGGATCCCGACTCACCCGCATCAGCAGAGGGACTCCCAAAGCGGCCAGCCGTCCCACCAGGGCGCTGAGACCGACGCGGACCACACCCCCACACACCGACAGGCAAGTAGCCCCTGCCGAGGCCCACAGACGAGGGCCGCTGGGCTCCTCCAGACCTAGTGGTTGTGTACACTGCAGTGTTTCCCCCTAGATTTTTTTGTAGCAGTGGTGCTGTGAGTTGGTAACCTAGCAACGCTAGGGGGTCCGGGGGCATGCCCCCCTGGAAGAAAAAATTTAAAAAATAACCGTTTAATTGGTTACTTCTGGTGAGATTTTTTGGGGAAAAATGTACAGATTGAGCTTCCAAATATGACATAACAAGCAACAGAGTCAAGGTATCTGCTGAGACCAGATCATTGTGCAAATGTGCCTTGAACTTGGCAGAAACTAAGTTAATCTTTTATGTTCATTTTCAGCTATTTCTTTGATATTTATCATAAGCCTTAGAAAAAATTGATGAAAAAAAAAAAAAATATATATATATATATATATATATATTTTTGCAATTTTTTTTTTTTTTTGCAGTGGTGCTGACAATCCAGCAGCGGTGCATCGCCGCTGCTGAATGCATATAGGGGAAACACTGCACTGATGGTTGTGTCATCATCATCATCAACTTCTATTATTAGACTCAAGGTCCATTTTAAAAGACAACAATACAACAAAATAGACAACACACATATACATTAGAATAAAAACATTCCCACCACTTATAAAAGGCACTTATACCGATGTCTCCAAGGTATGACTGGTACTGTACTGCACTATAACTTGGGTTCGACAGCAGCATTATAATTACATTCTTTGAGTCATTCAAGCGACCGATAAATCTGTACATAAATCTGTACAATAAAGCTTGTAAGGTGTTTACTCCTGAATTCACAAATAGCTCACTCGCGCTACTTCACGTGTGTGACGGGATCACTGTGGGGTTTGCTTTCAGGGGCCCCCTGCTGGAGCACACCAGCCGACTGGGGAACACAATGCCAGTGTGGATCACAGAGAAGGGTCGGCGGGGGAGCCCGGTGGTCCCCCCTCAGACACGCCGGCGGTCCCGGAGCTAGGTGAACACAACCTCCTCCTCGGCCACTTTCGCTTTCACATTGTCAGAAGCAGAATCAGAATGACTTTTATGATCTTATTGTACACAAGTACACGAGAGTACAATTCTTGAAAAATAAAAATATGTAAAAAAAATAAGCAGCAGCATAGATCACCATAATAATTAAGTAAGTAATAATAAGAGAAACTAAGACAATGGTAATGAGTAATAATAAGTAATGAGGTGTAGTGTAGTGTTAAGTGTAAGTGAGGTTGAGCCAGGCGCTCAGTCAGGGTGTTTTTGCACGAAGCGTCAAGTATAGTGAGACTGATACCAATCTATATTGGAGTCACTATAAACCTTAAAAATAGAAGATATCGAAATCAGGACAGGGTTGGAATGATTATTATTTTTTAATTTATGTTTTAGTATTATAATACACGATTGAAGTGTACAGAACATAATGGTGTGTGTTCTCAATTCGCCGAAAACAACAACATGAACTAATCCGTTAAAGAGTTATTGGAGGAGTGTTGTAACGATGGCGACGGGAACCACGTGACAATCATCAGCCAACGTGTGTTCTCTTCCATCAGGTTTGGAGAAGCGGTTACCCAGACTGGACTCCATCTCGCTGGGCACACCAGACGGATCCAACCTCTCTGAAGCAGCGACCCCAGACCTGTCTGAGATGATCTCCACCATGGACGTGAGCGGCATCTCCAGGCTGGCCAACTACGGAGACGACTCCAGAGAGGATCTGAGCCTGGGTGAGGACAGGCGGTCAACCAGAAGACAACAGGGAGGGGTAGCAGTGACTTTAGGTGTACCACTACGTTGGCATTAAGACCTTTCACAGATCGCCTCATTTGCAAACGGTATAAAAATAGATAAATACACATGTAGTGGTTGAGCAAAGCGTGCCAGTGCCCCAATATTCACAAATATTACAGCAAGAAGGCCATGGGCCGTGGAAAACAGGGGAAAGAAAAGGTCAGCAACGCTGCTTATGCTCCTATGGTGTTTATCGCGTGAGGAACAGAAAACATTACAATGGAAGAATAAGATGGAATGCACAAAACGACACAATTCTTTTAAAATGATGACAAGCCATAATGCTATATTGACTGAACATTATCTAACATGTAGGTGTCATACATTTATATCTGAATTCACCACTAGTCCCTTTAGGTAAAAGTGCATGTCTAATGACTACACCAAAAGGACTATGTGATTAATAAGGCGTTTTTCTTGCCCATGCGAGCCCATGGCGGTTGATAATGAGTCGTGGTCGTTTAATCCCCAGACATGTCCACCGGTAGTCAAGCAGTGCCTTCATCACCAGCGAACCAAGAGGACTCTGCCGTCGTCATGGAGGAGGTGGAGGAGGAGGGCGGAGATCTCGTGGACCTCCTGGTGGTGTCCGGCGACCAAACCACGGAGGACCTCTTCAGCCTCGACGTCGTCAAGGAAACGGCGGGCGACGCCAGCCTTTCAGACGTTCAGAGTTTAGACGCGGAAACGCCGTGCTCCGAGCGTGTGGACCCGGGTCTGCTGGGGAGTTAAAGAGTACTTTTTTTAACCAATATGCATTAGAAGGCTTTAGTAGCTGGCTGTAGCGCTCGGGCACATAAAGCTACATGCTAACATTAGCAACACTGGAACTAAACTATTTTATTATATTAACGAGGGTTTTATTGATTGTTTTATTGAAGAAGTTGCCTTTGCTGCATGCTAAATTGCACATTCAAACAACATTAATTTTTGTTGGTCTATGGTCCGTTAATTCAGTACACAATGAATGTATGTTAATACCTTGAAGGATTAATGCATTGCTTTTTTCTGCTCAGAACTGATTCGTTTTGAATTGACACCAACAAGCCTCAGTAGTTAGGTACCTTTTTATGAAGCATTTGGTGCGTTCACTGTCTTCACCATTCAAACACTGAAGGAAACATGATTGTATGTTTATGGAATGGATCGATTATCGGTTTCATGTTTTTGTGAGTTCAAAGTTTTATTTATGGGTTTATTTTACTGACAATTAAGATGGTGGGAGAGTTTTTATTTTATTTGTTATAAAAAATACAGTAGCCATATATATATGTTCATTCTGCACTTTCAATGGGAACAATGTACCGTTGGGGCTATTTGTCTGTAGGTTAACAAAAATAGGTTAATTCTTATTGTGGTTTAAAGCTCAACCCTTCTCAAAAGGGTTCTCTTCTCAAAACCCTTCTCAAAAGGTCACTAAATATGTTTGTTATCGCCAGAAATGGTTACCATGGCATTTTTTTCAGTTATTTTTAATTTGAGTTGTTTTCAGGGACTTGACCTGAAAATGGTCGAAGCAATAGAACACAATCAAGGTATCGATGGCTTTCCTTATTGATTAAGTCTGTTTTGTCATCAGAAATGTGGTCATGGAGACGTGTGATCTCAGGCGTTAACTCAAATCACTATTCAAATTCTGGAAAGTTATGTTGAAATACTGGTAGTATTCAGCATTCTATTTGCAATTTTTGTTTTCAAAACTGCTTTGTCTTTATAGCCTTCTATTGGCCTATAGAATAAACATTGATGAAAACTCTTGAACACAGAATTCAATATTTTTATTAGTGTGTACTGAGGTAAATGTAGACAGCTGTAGTTTTCTAAAATTGAGACGTTCTATGTAGTAGGAATAAATAATCCTGTGGATGATACATAGACTAGTCAATTCAATGGGGTGATCCTCGTGAACATTTTGGGACAGCGTTTCAGGAAATAAACAAATGTATTTTACTTTACTCATTCTGTGTAATCATCACAAATAACCATCCATTTTCGTATTTCTGACGTCGATGATGACGATAAGTGGTGACGTAGTGATAGACGCCTTTGTACGGAGAGCGCCAAACGAGGGCAGCTTCCAGACAGCAGGGGGCAGCAGAGAGCCTCTCACATCGCTGCCGCATATCTTTCAAATCGCCTCAGATGAAGGACCCATCCAAACGGAATCAAGTTTAGTTCTTTCTTGACTAGGGCTTATTGACCCCTCGGTCGCTTGTTTAGCAACTGGGACATCCCTTGTCGTTTCAGATAGGAACTGGACTGCGTTAAACCATAGCCTCTCGGATGAGATGGTGTGGTGTGTGTTAGTAGGCGTAGGTCTGTTTCCTCTACATACAGAAACGATCGACCTACATTACGGCGGCGGGGAAAACCCTCGGAAACGGGCATTTTCAAACGTATCCATGACATCGAGGGTGTGGGGGGCGTAAAGTGCTGTGAAATAAATGTCGAAATCCATTTTATTGATGAAGAATATATACGAGGAGGGTGAATGACGGATAGGGAGGCTCAGAGAGAAGCGCACATCATACATCATAAGGACAACAACAGTTGCGGTTCATGCCTTGAGTAGAGAAGAAGAGCCCCCACACACGCTTCAATTATTCACAAGGGTGCTCCTCAGATGGGGTAATGAGGGGAGGGGAGAGAGTCGAGGGAGGGATGTGCATTTCTGTCTTAATCGGATTGCTGCGTGTCTTCTCAAGATGCACACACCCACACCCACACAGTGATGCCCTTATCTGCCTGGCAGCTGCTCCAAATATCAGGCTATGGTAGGGAGACATTTCTGTATGGCAGCTGTTTGATGCCGCAGCAGGTTTTTGGCAAAGTAGACCCATGAATAAAAACGTATTGTACATTTGGTTTCATACTGTGGGTCGGAGGGGGAACTGGCAAAATAACCATTAGTTCAGTTGTGGTGAAATAATGAGTTAGTGTTTCTCTCTCAGTCCTTCCTCCCTTCTTCCTCCTTCAGAATCATTTCCAGAGATGAACTACGGCTCTGACGATGGTCTCTTTGCTGCCACTGTCTATCCGTTGCATTCCATAGATCGGAAGAATGCTTTTTTTCAACTTATCTGAGGCACCTTTGCCACAAGCCCTTGACGTTTGTGGGCGACACCATTGTTTCGTGCGATGCTTTCCGGGTGACATCAAACAGGCCACACAACCTCCCCTGTTCCCTCCTGACAGCCGTCGCTGGTGCGTTGGGAGGACGAGTGCGCGGGTTTGATGACAGAGCTGACAGCTGAAGGCGGGAGAAGAGAAACGCAGAAAAAAAGGAAAACACAGGAGGGAAGGGAAGCAGCAGCTGTTGGCCAGGCGAGGTGAGGAGGAGAGACAGGGGAGGTCTCTCTGTCTCTCTCTGTGTCTCTCTCTCTCTCTCTCTCTCTCTCTTGTCCTAGGGTGGGTGTGGCACTTGTCAGCTCTGCTTGTCTTCAGCCAGCGGTAGGCAAAATGCATGTGCAGTAGAGCGCTGCACACTTCATGCAATATAGTATGCCTTCGCAGCGTGTCACAGAGAGAGAGAGAGAGAGAGTTGAAGGTTGAAGAGAGAGTTAGAGGGAGCAAGAGAGGGGGGCAAGAAAAGGCTGAGAGAGACAGAACTGGAGAGTGAGCAGGACTGGAGTGGTGAGAGGACTGGTGTGATGGCAGATGGGAAGTGAAACCAATGCTGATTGATAAAAGGACCTGCCCACCATGCTAGCCCGTCGCAGCTCCTAACACTGCTCTCGGAGAGGGGGGTGGGGGGGAGGTCAGTGAGGGTTGGGAAGCCCCCCCGGGCGGACGTTATGTCACAGCCCACACAGCCGACGTGAGCAATTTACCCAGGGTGCCGCTGGGCAAATGGGACGAAGGAGGCTTCTCGTGACACACAAACGGAACGGCTCCGGGTTTATCTTATCTGAGCGTGCGGCTCCAGTGTTACGGCCCCCCACTGGGGTTTGAAACGCACCGATGTTACAAACAGCACACACACACACATTGCATGTCTGGAAACAGATATTCTCATTATTTATTTACTTATAAAGGGTCTTGCGTTTATCCAAAGCAAGTGTTTCAAATGGTGTTGTCCTATAGGGATCATATCGAGGTTTAGGACGTCTTGCTACAGGTAGGCTGCAGACAATCGAACCAACAACCTTTCACCCAAGAACGACACTACCCTGCCCCTGAGTTGAACATACCAGACACACGACTGCTCCCGTTTGAATACATAATTTATTTATATAGCGCTTTTATCCAAAGCGCTTTACAGTGTTGACTGACATTCACCCGTTCATGCACACATTCACACACCGACGGCAGAGTCAACCACACAGGGCGACAGCCAGCTCGTCAGGAGCAATCAGGGTGAGGCGTCTCGCTCAGGGACACCACGACACTCAGCTAGGAGGAGAGCCGGGGATCGAACCAGCAACCTTGCGGTTACCAGCCAACCCACTCTACCTCTTGATCTAATGCCGCCCCCTATTTACGTTTGTTTGCATTGTGTTGTTCTGTTGTTCTGTTGTTGTGTACCACTGGATCATCTGCATGAAGTGGCTGTCTGAGTGAGCAGCCCCACCCATGAGGAGACACAACAACACAATTCACTTAGCACAACACGGCCCCCGCAGCTCTCAATGCATCACCCTGACTCCTCCCTGCCCCCCCCCCCCCCCCCCCCAGTCAGAGGACACGGGTGCCACATCCTTGCTGCTCGGAAACACCACAGAGCAACATTCAATCATATTTCACCCTTTCAGTCATGTTCTTGAGATATCTCCGTTAAAGGTCCCGTGACGTGCCACCAGGTGTGCGTGTGGTCAGCCCTTACCAGCCGTTTTGAAAATCGGGCTCTTATGACGTCACAGGTGTGGGCGTGTCCACCTAGATGTGTGACGGATAGATGAGCGACGTTTTGCTACGGTCCACTGGGTAGGCTGGTGGACTGATCTATCCAGCACACATCTAGGTGGACACGCCCACTGGGGTCAGAAGAGCCAGATTTTCAAAACGGCTTGTAATGGCTCATCACACTCACACCTGGTGGCATGTCATGGGACCTTTGAGATGGATATATTTGCTATTCTAGTATCTATTTGACTATCTATCTATATAATGTACTATTTTATAATTGAGCAGACACTTTTCTATCCACAGTGCCCTACGGGGAATTAAAGACATTTAGCCTTCAGGTAAACGGTGGACTTCGGGGTTTAAACTCATGTTGCCCGGGAGTCAAACACCCATGAACGAGACTATCCTGACGTTATTCTACTTGCTATAGCCGAGTAGTTCTGCAAGCCTTGCGGCTTTCCTGGCTTACAGTCCCTAGAAAGCAAGGAGAAGAGGTAAGGTGCAGGAGACGCCGGCGGGGTTTAAACCCAGAGCCTGCTGCTCTCTGATAGGACCTCACAACCATTCTGAGAGATTGTATTAACATCCCAGATCCTCAGGACCCCAGGCATCCTTCTGGGGTCAGTGGGTTGCGTACCTCCTCTCCCATCTGCTTGCCTGTCTTGGAATGGTCAGTCGCACACGTGCGTGCTCACATGCACAAAACCACAATTACTGTGCATAAGCACACATGAACACATACGCACAGACACATACAAAAAAAAGCGCACGCACGCACAAGCACACCAAAGACTCACAACAAAAATCCTGCACACATAAACGCACACAAACACACACAAAAACATACATACGCACACAAACACATACAAATACACGCAGTGGGCAATCATAACTTTGCAAAGGGGTTCACAACAATAATGCGGGATTCCAATTCATTAATAAAATACTCTTCCACACAATGGCGTTACGAAGGAATTGTGAGACACATGTAGAACACAATATTCTTTTGGACTTAAAGAGTGATTTCATCGAATCCAAAGACCTTTCATGCAATCGTTGCTTCTGAAAATCGGATTTTCGCGGAAATCCGTCAAATAACAAAAAAAACTAATTAAGCTGTACTGAAACCAGCATCCTGACATCTGTGTTGTGTCAATAGAGGACATTGATTGGTCTTTAGATCCGATTACCAAGGGCCTGTTTTTATGTGAAACGCAGCAGACTGGGTCGAGCAGGGCCGGCTTGGACTCAATGCCCGGCAGTATTAAACTATTACTCTGTCTCTACGGCCATGCAGATGAGTGTAGTCGGCCAGCAACTCAATTCTTCAAGTCCCCATTCAGCAACATCTGGTGATGTTTGAAGATGTCTGATGATGTGTCCTACCAAAAAACAGTGGCGATTTAAGCAAGACTTAAATTTCTGGTGGGGCAGTTTGCGTCATTTGTTTGTGTAGCCCAGTCTATGTGTCCATTGTAATGGAGCACCAAAATGAACATATAACATAATCAGTCTATCATAAATGAACCGTTTGAAAACATAGCAGGAAGACGTAACCGCCGTCCCTGACGTGCAGTTCAATTTTTGCAGAGGTTGCGCAGAACCTATGGGGGGGGGGGGGCCTTCTGGCCGGGGGGTGTTCAGGTGAAGCAGAGACTTACTTAAGACCCAGGAGTATAATTTGTCCTTAAACACGTCCACTTGTGACGTCAGAAGAGCCAAATTTTCAAAACGGCTTGTAACGGCTAATCACACTCACACCTGGTGGTATGATATATGTCTCCCCCTTTAAGACCAAGGAGTATAATATAGTATAGTATATGATGTCCTTAAAAGAAGTGGCCCTGCGGTCTGGCCGGCGTGTGACATTTTGGCTGTGACGTAGCAGTCATTGTTCTGTGCTTGATTTTGATCTGTTTAGCAGCTGCCTTTGGAAATCAAGCTCAAAGAGATCCCTCGGCCCTGGGTGCTGTGACATACGCCCCCCCTCCCCCCCCCCTTCCCCCCCCCCCCCCCCCCCCCACAAGCAGCATGCTCAAGTGTGTATGGTGTGTGTGCGTGCATGCATGCGTCACCATGGTGCTGTGACGTACAAACCCTCTTAAGTTCAAACACACAGAGGCAGGACCACTACTAATGTCAATGTCTGTGTGTGTGTGTGTGTGTGTGTGTGTGTGTGTGTGTGTGTGTGTGTGTGTGTACGTGTGTACGTGTGTACGTGTGTGGGACAGAATGAGTGTGTATGTGTGTGTGTGTGTGTGTGTGTGTGTGTGTGTGTGTGCGTGTGTGTGTGTGTGTGTGTGAGAGAGGGTTGAATGTCTTTCCCCAAATGTCACCAACACCTAGTTAGATTCCCTTCACACGGCAAAGGGCAACACGTACACCAGGTGAACAATCAAACCTCTATCTTTCAAATGGCCACCCACAAATGGTGGTCTCAATGCTTAATGTAGACCACCTACCACTGTCTGACAACGCATGGACATATATGACTCCACACGGCACCACCATCAC
>NC_140281.1:2332944-2410444 GCF_964030765.1 Micromesistius poutassou
AATTTCAAGTTGAATTCACTTTTTATTTTTTACAGTGTGGAGGAGGTGGCGGCGGAGGAGGAATGGTGGTGGGGAGGAAGACGAGGAGGAGGAGGTGGAGGAAGAGGAGGAGGGGTGATGGGGGAATGGGGGAGGAGGTGGTGGTGGATGAGGAGGAGGAGGAGGAGGAGGTGGGGGAGGAGGAAGAGGAGGAGGAGATGGAGGAAAAGATGGAGGAGTTGGTTGATGGTGTCTCCAAAAATTCCAGACTATTTTGGGACCTATTCAAATTAAGCTGGATATGACACTGGGGAGTTTGTAGCCCTATTTACTTTGAATATCTCGAACACACATCAAACCGTTATGTAGGTCTCTTCACGCATTCATTAGACTAGCACAGCTGCGTATCTCCTGCATCCTCTAATATTGGTGTGAGTGGATTTTGATGAATGTCTAGTTAAATGAGCAGTGCAAAACGATTGCTGAAAACCTTCTGCAGTGTTTTGTTCAGCAGTCATTAGTCGTTTCATATCCCCCCTCTGGTCCTTAAAGTCAACTAATGACAAGCCTATGAGACCCAGTACCGAAACAAATACACAACCATACTGCTTGCTCTGATTCACAGGAAAGAAAAGCAAAATATGTGAGCAGAAAGGGCAGAAAATGCCAGAAATACGTGAAATACAACCTGAATCACATTCTAAATGACAGATCGGCCAGATTGTACACGTTTTCAGACAGATTGCCTGCCCGCAGCTATGACCCTGGGAGAGGAAAATGCCGGTTCCCGAAATGGTCATTCAAGTTTTTTATTTCTTGCTTTAGGTAAAATCATCAACTGACCACCTGGTCTGTCCATGTTTTCAGAAAATATAGCCTCCATTTTGCTTTTCTGTTTATCTTTTTCATGGTTATTTATTGATGGCGCGAGGTACACCTGTCCAGCTGTTACAAAGGATGTCTTACAGCAGTGTAGGCCCGTTGGAGCAGTTGTGTCGCTTTCTGTTGAGCATTTTTGTTCTTTTTGTTATTTCATTCCTTCTATCCATTTTGAGCTAACAGTTAACAGCATTAAAGCGATTCACTAAATGACATTGTCATCAGCGACATGTGATTAATTGTAGACATCAAATACAGTTATTTTGATGACGAATTGCATTTTAGCTTTCCATTCATGGACCCGCCTTATAAACCACTCTGTGACCTTCAAAGTATTCGCTGGGATGGAGTTGATCCCTGTGGACTCTGCTCCAGCACCTCTAGTTGCACGGCTCGTGGCATGAGACGGCCGTCATTATTGATCTGTTTTCTCTCCCGTGATTTGAACTGGCATGCAAGCAGGGGTAGCATTGTTTCACTAGCCGTTTCAATGGTTTTAACATATATGGATAGGGTGGTATCGTTTAATTTTTCAATAGAACAAACCTCTTGATCTCATACACTATCTACAGAGCTCAAACGTTTCTGCGTAAACCGAAAAGAAGAAAGAAGATGCTACAAAATTACAAAATGATGCAAACTGCACGCCAGCTGGTGTCTTCAAACATTGCTATTACAGTCACATTTCTAAATTACAGACCTACATTTATTATAGAGACAGCAGTAGAGAGAGAGAGGGAGGGAGGGAGGTGGACAAAGAGAGGATGGGAGGTGGACAAAGAGAGAGAGGGAGAGCGAAGAATGAACGAGGGCGGATGAGAGAGTGAGGGGGAGAGACAGGGAAAGGGTTAGAAAAAGAAAAGCCGACACGACTAAGAGGGTAAGAAAGAGACAGTGCGGGGGCTTGGTACGGGAGAGAGGGAGACAGAGAGAGACAGGGATTCCTGCCACATACACTATTGTTCCTTCTGCACCTCATAATTCACTGGAGCCCCCTTCATTGTCTCCAAGAAGCCATGAGAGATAGGTCAGCAGCCATCCCTCCATGAAGACAAGAAACACAACAAAGCCTTTTTTATTATCCCATATTGTCTCCCCTGTGTTGTTTTTCTCTTTCCTTATCTTACCTACTTGCTCTCTCTCTCTCTCTCTCTCTCCCTCACTCTTTCCCTATCTCTCCCTCTCTTTAGACCTCTCTTTATCTCTCTCTCTGACTTTTTCTCTGCATTGTCTCTCTATCTCCTATGTCTTTCGCTGTCTCTCCCCCCTCTTCATTTCCCTTTGGGTCACTCTCTCTGGCCATGTTTATTCAAGATACATATTGGGATTTGACAGCCCTTTTTGAATCTAGACTTTTTTTATTTTCAATAAAACTCCTCTGTTTACACAAACATGCTCACAATCGTCCCAGCCAGACGTGGGGGAAGTTTATCTCCTTCTCTCTGTCTCTCTGTCTCACTCTTTATATGTAGGATGAGCAGACGATAACAAAAGGAGTCCTCCTCCACTGGCCCATTAAGAACCCATATCATTACGCCCAAAATAATCGCAGTGTCTTGGCTGAGCCGCTTTGATTATGGCCAATGGAGTTTCAAGGATTGTACAATTTGTACAATTGTACAAATTGTACACACACACACACACACACACACACGCACACGCACACACACACACACACACACACACACACACACACACACACACACACAGCAATTAATCTTGCTAGATGTAACACTACATTTAAGCATTACATTTAAAATATGCATATCAATGTTTAATGGGTGGATAAGATCCAGGCCATAGTATATTCATTTTATATTTGTTTTATTCAGCAATCCAATGAATTCATGTTTTTCAGATAACAGCAATCCAATTCATCTGTGTCAACACATATATTACACCCTGTTTGACACCTGAAACCATGGATATCCCAGTGGGCTTCGCACCTACGAGAAGTGCTTATGATTCGATTCATATTTGTGGTATATTTCACAGACGATGGATCCAGGCAGGTCGTCAGGCTTCCAGTGGGAGCGTGGCTGTAAGCAGCCTCCATCACATGCCCCTGCACGATAGACATACACAGCAGCCATGAGCTTCTGTGTACAGAGCACAGCAGAAGCCACCGACACACTAATTATTCATGATAAATCGTTTGTAACGGGTAAACCCCTGTTTGAACAGGATAACCCCTGCCTACAAGGTTTCAGAAAAAACTGACATATGTTCTCGGATAGGGGCAAGTGCGAGGGGCATTGCTAAAACCCACGCCACACTCTCAGCCAATAGAAAACGACCACTCTGGAAAATTGTTTTTAGCCGGAAGGAGCAGCCTTATCGTATTCTACAGGGAATTCCACCCGCTTAAAACTTGCTACATTTTAGCAAAGAAATAAGACGGAAACACTGTGAGACCAAAAAATGACCAAAAATGTTATTTGGGGGTTTACTTTCCCTTTTAGGATCTGAATGTGGAATATATTCAAGGTTGGGCATGGTATGTGGTCAATACAGTCTGACTAGAACCTGATTGGGTGTTGGGTGATGTGGCTGATAGCTAGCTTAGAGGGCGGTGAGCAGATGTGATCGCCATTGATTGGTGAAACCTGATGCCAATCGGCACAAGGAGGAGAACGCTGACTGCTGATAGCTGGAAGCCAATTAGGGGCGTTCGTTGTTCACGTTTGGGAACCTCGGCTCAACGTACATTCCCAAAGAATTGGATGATAATATTTATCAACCCCCCCCCCGTTCTACATTATACTAATGAAGCCCAATTTTGATATTGACTAACTGCTAAGAGTTTTAAGATAAAGCCTGTAGCGTGTCACAGAAGGGGGGAGGAGGGGATCTATGCTACTTGGCAGAATTTTAAAAGAGGACGGATGGCGGGTTTGCTAGTTTTGTTCTGTGTTTACAAAATTTGTCATCCTTCCGATCTCGTGTGCCTGAAATGATATTCATGCTACTGGCATGCCCTTCTTTAATAACCAGGGAGGATCATATACAGAGAGAATGGGCGTCTGAGGTTGATAAACAACTTACCAGTTGAATTTGTGTTTTAGATCATTTTTAATTGTGTGAACGATGTAGGAAAGAGAAATAGGGAAATAAAGAAAGTGTACATTGTGTTATAAAATGTGGAGAGGTGAGGAATGAAACAATCTCATCAGACACTGGGGGATGATAAGAGGCCCATGTCGGTACAAGAGCCAGGTTTGAAAGGACCCCGTGGGATCTTTTGTGACCACAGGGAGGAGGGACGGCGGTTCAACTGCTCATCATTAAGAGGGATGGGATGCTGATAAACACTACAAAGCAAAAAGACTGTAAGGCGTGTAATGTGCGCAGCTGTCTGAAGTGGATTATCTTAATGACTATCAGCCTCTGCGTGTTCACTGCTGTTGGTAAGGACGACAATTGCTTTGAAACACTGCTCGTTTGACAGTTGAAATTGCTGTTAATGGGTAATCCACCGCTGGGTAATTCACTCTGATAAACATTTAATTTTTAAACATTTATTTTATAGTATAAGGTAGTTTTCATTCTGATTTCATGTTATTGGGTGTCTCCCTGATTTCTTCCATTTCCTGTAATCCTCGGAGGGAGAAAAGCAAGATGGGTCTCGGTTTTCGAGAAAGCAGCTGTCAGTCTTCTGACAAACACAAGGAACACAGTGATACAACCATTTACTCAACGACAGGCGGCCCTAACCCTGGACAGGGGGAGACGAACGAGCCTGCCCTGTATTGTAAAATCCATTAAGGGACCAACATGGAGACTGCCATGACTTCCTGATGGATTTATGCCCCCTTGGGTTACCCAGGAGATGTGACTAGACAATCACTGGGGTCTTGGAATGACAATAAAGCCCACTTAAAGGATTGAACTACATATTCATGAAGTCATTTTAGTTATGTAAGAACAAGATAATACATTACAAAGATTTAACATATATGCATTTACATGAAGTTATTTAGCTAAGAACAATTGTAGCATACTATTTGAATGCTGCATGGGCTAAAAAACAAGAGCAAAGAGTGAAGAGTAGCCGTAATGAAAAATGTAGCCGATAGGAAAGAGGGCATTAACAATGTTTGTTAAATCTAAAACCATGCATTCTTAATTCATAGAAAACCCATTCAAATTAGATTTGTTTCCCGGAAAGCTTAAATGATATTAAAAAATTCATAACCCTGTCAAATAAAATAAGATGAACTACCTCGAACAGAAAGCACATTTTATTAAAGCAAGTTGTACCAAACATAATTTGCAGAGGCCACTGCCAACAATTCAATTGGTCTGAGTTCTCTGCTGAAGACGTCAAATACAGTTTTCATCCCTTCGAGGATGTACTCCCTCAGTTACTATTGCGCAGTATATAATAAAGCAAATTCTATTAACACGTGTAATGCTACGATAGCAAGTTTGCTGTTGAGGTGGTTCTGCCAAATATCACCTGCACCCACCTGTGATCTGATTAATCTAAATAACCAGCCCGTCCAGTCTAGGCCATACGTCGTCATTGGTAACTCCTAGGATCTATACGGTATGCTTCACACAAAGCTGAAGTCAGTAAACGACATCAATGTTTGGAACGCACCTCAAGAGGTTACCCAGGTACCATCCCCTGGGGCTCTGATGACCTTTGACTGCACTGCAAAATGACCATATGGGACTGGCCATTTTTCAGTCCAATGCCTCATGCCTTATGCAGAACATGATGTTACGAAATGAAGGTGGTTTACTGTGGTAGAGTGATTGCTCAATTACATCCAAGTTTGTTTTAGTTGTGTTTGATACATTCAGAGCTGAAGTGACCTTACCAAAGTGCCAGACAAATTGCCACTTTTGTTTCTGATAGTTATTGGATGATAGGTGTTATTTGGGTGATGGCGTGGGTGGCTTATTATGCGTGTGCGTATGTTGCTGTAGCCTGGGGCATAGACGCAACGCAGGGATCTAATTTCAGTCCATGGTTTCTGCTCTAATATGAAGATAATATCAATGCCTGTATTGGGCTGCAAAACGTCTAGCAACCCATTTCTTAGTAACAACGTTAACAGTTAGCATATGGAGAAGTCTTAATCCCTGCATTATTTTAATTAGTACATGAAGCTTGGTTGACACGGCCCTGTTACTATCCAATATTAACAATGATGACAACAGGAGCTCAATAATGAGACATTTTGTACACAGACACATGCATGGATCATGTGCAAATGCATACGCATGCACAAACATACAGACACACACACACACACACACACACACACACACACACACACACACACACACACACACACACACACAGATACATACATTCATACATACATAATACATACATACGTGCATACATGCATACATACACGACGGCAACATGTCCTATAGACACGCCTATACTACGACAGAAATGTGAATGGTCATTTGATTGCTCTTTATATGTAAACATTGATGATGATGAAAGTGATGATGATTGATGATAGTAATGTCAGTCAGTGATAGTGGACCGACGCACGTCTTATTCTTTCGCTATGATGGATGACGAAAGAGCAGAGCGTAAGCGGGTCTCGGTGGGAAACGCTTCTAGGGGGAGGGGTGATCGCGGTGGGCAAGTTCAGTCCGCTCTCCCCGCCTCCTCAGCCCCCTTTCCGTCCGTTGAGGCCGTGGAGAGCATCTCGTGCGAACACGCACCTTGCCTTTTCAACACGCTCTCGACTCCGAAAGAAAGATGGAGAACTGGCACTTTTTCAAAGCCAATCTTCATGAAATCACAGATTTTGTTGATTTATGACATAAACTTGACTCATATTTCGACATAGGGAATATTGATATATAAGGTAAGATATTAACTTTAAATATATATATTTACTCTCTTGACAATTATTAGGATATAGCTTAATCCCTTTCGTCAAATAGGCTACCGGATATGATATTGCCTATATTGCATAGGTCTTAATGGATTTTGTATCTTGAGCTGTGCAAAAAAAAAATTAAATACTGTCTCCTCAGTGAATGCGCATTTTTGTATTCCTACAAAATGTGTTTTTCTATTCCAGCGTGATGTTAGAGCGTTTAAAATAAATCCCACCGATCTGCTTCTGAACTCACAGATCAAAGGCTACTGAAGTATAAAAATACACACGCCAATACTACTGATATGCCTATCACAGCAAGGATGTTTTATTTTGTATTACAAATAGTAATGCATCTATTAATATTATTAATGCATGGAAGATGCGAATACTGTTCTGATTTGTATTCTTGTTGAAACATTGTAATACATAAACGTGTGTATTTCTATCCGTCACTTGAATGCTCACAGATTAAAAAATTTTCATCAGGCTACTAGGCTCAGTCTGGTGAAAAACATTTTTTCGAAATAGTCCCTAAAATTGTGAAAGCCAGAGAACGGCTGTAATAGGGGGAGGGGATGGGTAGGCATGGCAAATCGAGGGGAGCGTTGAAAGAAACACATTTCTGCCCTCTTGTGGTTCGGATTATATTGCGGGGTTATAGTCAACGGCGAAAACGTCACCTATTTACTGTAGGCTTATACAATATGACTTGAGTGTCATTACATATATATATATATATATATATATATATATATATATATTATGACTTCATAGTATCCTTTAGAATAATATCACATGTCTGAACCGCTTTTGTTCACAATTTTGTTCTGAATGGAATAAATACACAATTGAGCTGCATACCTTAATGATCCAAATGATAAAACTCTGCGTACGATATAGATTTGTCATTCGTATCAATGTAGGGTTATTTATCCAAATATCGTAAAAATAAAATTCAAAGATGGAGGGAAACAGAAACATTAACAGTCTTGTGACTCAGCTATCCATTTTATTTGAGGGTATACACAACATAGTTTAGCTCCTAAAATCCTCTAAGTGGATGTTGTCCCTTTATATGACTGTGTGTTATGTAATTGCATCCCCCCCATCACACTGCATCAGCCTCTCTGTGTTCACAGCCTGGCTTACTTGAAATCATGCTAGAGATATAAATAGATGTACTCACACAACACCGGGAGTAATATGGACGGGCATCCTAAAAGGACGGTGTCAATGTATGTGAGTGGATTCTACGCATGCACGCTTCCACGCGCTCGTGTACGCACACGCGCGCGTGCGTGTGTTTGTGCGTGCATGTGTTAAAATATGAATGGCGAGGTTGAGGAAAAAGAAACAGAAAGAATAAAAATGCTGACATTCACATATCCATGGCAACGTGACAAACAAAAGGCTTCCGCTGTCGTTTCCCAGACCCTCCCTCCTGCTCCCTCCAACATGGACGCCTCTCCCGCCAGCTCTCAGTACGGCTCCAAGAAGAGGGTGAAGATCCACCCCAACGCCGTGTCCGTCAAGTACGCCACCCACTTCCCCCAGCCCGGCGACGAGGGCTATGACGACGCCCCCTCCTTCGAGGACTTCGGCTCCTTCGCGGAGGCCGCCCCCCCGGCCAAGAGGCCGGCAGGCGAGGGCAAAGGGGGCGGCAGGACGTTGTTCGGCACCATGGAGACCCAGCCGCCCAAGCAGCCGGCCCCGCCCCGGGACAAGGGGGTTGGGGGCCAGCTGGCCAGCTTCGGCGAGGCCAACGTGCTGGCCTCCAGGGTGACCTGGCTGGCCCTGTTCGGCGCGGCCGCCGCCCACGGCTGCGTGGCGCTCATCACGCGGCTGGCGGCCGACCGCTCCAAGGTGCCCTCCCTGGAGCTCCTGTTCATCCGCTCCGTCATCCAGGTGCTGTCCATCCTGGTGGTGTTCTACCGCCGCGAGGCGCCCTTCGGCCCCAAGGGCTACCGGCTGCGCCTCTTCTGCTACGGCGTGTGCAACGTCATCTCCATCACGTGCGCCTACACCTCCTTCGCCATCGTGCCGCCCAGCAACGGCACCATCATGTGGCGGGCGTCCACCACCGTGTTCAGCGCCGTGCTGGCCTTCCTGCTGCTGGACGAGCGGCTGGGCTACACCGACGTGGTGACGGTGGTGGGCAGCGTGTTCGGCCTCTGCCTGGTGATGGTGCCCAACGTGGCCGACGAGGAGAAGTCCCGCCTGGGCTTCTGGAAGGAGGCCTTCGGCTACACAATGACAGTGACGGCGGGCCTGACGGCGGCGCTGTCCATGATCGTGTACCGCGCCATCAAGGAGCGCGTCAGCATGTGGACGGCGCTGTTCACCTTCGGCTGGACGGGCACGGTGTGGGGCGCGTCCACCATGTTCGTCATGCAGGAGCCCATCATTCCCCTGGACGGGGAGACGTGGGGCTACCTGATCGGCATCTGCACCTGCTCCACCGTGGCGTTCCTGGGCGTGTACTACGCCCTCAACAAGTTCCACCCGGCCTTAGTGAGCACGGTGCAGCACCTGGAGATCGTGGTGGCCATGCTGCTGCAGCTGGTGGTGCTGCACATGGTGCCCTCGGTGTACGACGTGGTGGGGGCCCTGGTCATCATGGCCAGCGTGTTCACGCTGACCGGGGTCAAGCTGTACCGGGTGAGCCGGGCCATACGGCAGGACTACCAGGAGATCCTCGACTCGCCCATCAAATGAGATCCGTTTCCCCCCTGTTATTTATTGTTTTTGTTCGTCAGTCTGATGTTTACAGTGTTGGTTCATGTGCACATTGTTTGAAGAATGTCTGGACCTTCATGTTGTTGGTTTTTTTGTATTGTGTTGGTGGAAGAGTGCCAATAATTGTGTAATGTCTTAAATAGTTGTGAGTGAAATAAACTAAAGAGACGTGATGGTGATTTTATTATTTGGTTTGTTTCCGATTGTCTTGCTTCAACGGCAGTTTGTTGAAACCCCATGTGTGTTATCAGTGTGGTCTACTCGGTGTCAAAAGATCTTATTCTGATGCATCTTCACCCCCAATCTAATCTACTCTCAGTTCCATCAGTTCCACACTATACTCCTCTATGGACAATCAATTAAATCTGTGTCACCAAAAAAAGCATGGAATCACCGATAAGGTAATAAGGTGCCTTCACCCAGTGGTTGAGTGTTGGCAATTATTAAGTAGCCTACTCTGCATTTCCGTGTCATTTGAATGTGTTGTTCGGCTTCTCAATTTTGCACACAATAAACATCTGTGGTGTGAAATTCCATAGTCATATATTAATAGACTACACTACAACGACATGGCCTGTATGATTAATTCCACCAGTACTATGTTATGTCAAACTGTACACTCCCCTTTGCTTTGCTCTGAGAGTGTGCTGTATAAAAAACACACACTGGAAAAACAAGTGAGTTTGTCTGTGCGTGTCTCCTGTTTACTTTCGTGCAGCTGGTATACACTTATGGCTCGAGGCGGTAGTGCATTTAAACTCCTTTTCTACTGAGTAGACATGCCTGCATTCTCTCGTTAGAGGAAGGAAATTCTGTGGTTAAGACTGGGACGATTGGAGAAACGCCAACTGAGGCAGTCAGTCTCTGCATATTAACATATTAACATAACATATTAACGACAGTGGTTTAAATCAGGGGTGTCGTTAGGCCTATTGATCACCCCAAGATAATCAAAAGCCCCCCCCACCCCCCCTTTTTTAAATGTATATAGAATTATCACTGGTAGGCAGAAATAAAAAAACTTTATTTGGAGAGAGCATAAAAGAGGTGAGTTTATGAAAAAAGACCATATATTTTTTCATTTGCATTGATGGATACATTTTCTAACATATTTTCCTTGAATTCACCCCAATATGTAGACTTTTAAATCATACCAATTCTTACATTTGTTTAGATTATTTATATTTTTAAAAAAAGAAAGAGGACACTGAAAACAGGAGGTCTTAATGCAGGTAAAGAAAAGAGAGTGATCCAGAAAACAGGCCCTGATAGATGCTCTGTTATACTCTCTACTGTAATAACTCACGAATTAAAGAAGCAGTTTAAAGAAGTGATGAAAAATGTTCGGCCACAGTAGTACCACAGCATGAACGGTTTCCCCTGACATCCACTAGATGGCACTCACGAACCAGTTTGCGCCAAAAGAAACCTTCGAATGATCAAATGTAGGTATTTGATGTCTTACTTACTGTACACATTGACATTTTTATTGAGATTAAGAAATGTATTGTGTAGTCACAGCCTACGAAAGTAATTGTTTGATCTTTTTCATGTAACGTTTGAGTCAGAGTTATTCAGAGGCACAAACATTATAAACGTTGTGGTAAAGTAAGTCATTATCCAGGCAAAAAAAGCATTCAAATCAGCTGTAAACCGTGCAATTATAAATAAAAGCATATTTTCATTCTCGTATAATCTGTGGAATTTAATTACAGTAAGTCTATAGTTTAAAACCACAAACAGTTAAGTCATGGACATCATATTTTCGATTAGTAGGCCTATTATTATTACATCATTACTTTTTTTTAATGATTTAAACGGTATATTACAATCATTTTAATGGCGACGTATAATCCAATGCACCCATGCAAGCGGCAGCTTCTCTTAATTATAGACAGATTCATGCATTTAAACGAGTCAGTTGTTGTAGTTGAATGCCTCTTGAGAAGAGAGTGTGGGCACACAGTGAGATGATGTAGGTATAATACCCATCTGTTAGTGCAGGAAATAGATTGCATCCTGTAGTGATGTTCAACCTTCCAATTATACTCAAAATGTTGTACAGCATCCCAGGGAGGGCCATCCTCTGTGTGTGTGTGTGTGTGTGTGTGTGTGTGTGTGTGTGTGTGTGTGTGTGTGTGTGTGTGTGTGTGTGTGTGTGTGTGCGCGCGCCCGCACGCGTACGTGTGCACGTGTATGTGATGGCATGCGTGTACGTGTGCGTATGAACGCACGCGCGCAAACAGGCAAGCCATGAACAAAAAGTAGGCCGCCTGCGAAAATGTATATCATTTTTCAAATGAATCAAATTAATGCGTGGCTCCTTTTTTGTGGGTAATTTGAATAGAATTAGAATAGAATATGCTCAGAGAAAAGAGGTCTGAGGAGTGACAGTGTCGCTGTCCAATACAAAGCGACCAAATCACTGAGCATCCAATAGATTGGGAGTGGGAGGAGCAGGACTCGGAGGGGCTTGTGTAGCGGCTAGCCGTGCTGGCTAACTCCCTACCCTATGTCATGCCTTGATATCGGAACGCTATTTCTACAGGGATATCATTATCTGGACCAGCATCTGCAACTTGCAGACATATTGAAGGCTTTACAGACTGTATAATTTACCCGCATGTAGAAGTTCCCATTTACACAGTACGAGAGGGTGGCCACGACCTGCAATCAGGTAAGAGACGAGTATGGTACGAGTGTTTCTGCTGCTGCTACTAGTAACGCTACTGCTATCACATCTTAGCCGCCGTGCTAACCGTTTTCGAGTTAGCTCCAGGCTAAGATCGATGCTATGCTCTATGTACTCGGCTAGCGGCAGTCAGGGCTGAGAGTGGACCGTGAGTTCTAGCGTTATCCCGGTCTACTGCAACGCAATTTCCGGCCCCTTACTTCCTATGGACTGTGTGCGCCATTCGACAGCCCCCCCAAGCGAGAATAATAATAAAATGGCCTACAGAACAACAAACGATTACATGTTAAATATATATGGAGGTTTGAGTAATCATTTCACAAATTAATAACCGACACATGTTGCGGAAACGATATCCGCATTTCAGAAGCCCCTCCCTCTCTCACGCCGCTAAACACATGTAAAAAAAATGTCCCGCCCTCGCTCCCGCCGATAACGCTCGTTGGCAGCATCCCGCTCCAGGCGCTCCGTCGTGACATGGGGACGCCTGGGAACGGGGCTAGCGGCAGCCTAGATAGCCCAGCCACTCTTTCTATGCCAACATGGCCAACATACTATTAAAAGGCTGCTTACAACACGCATAGCACACTCCACTAGCGGTGGTAAATATCCCATAGAGCGGACTTGTAATCACCCTATATACTCTTTGTGTCCGACTACTTGATGTGACTGTGTACTATAGATATGTATTGACAACTTAACCTCACTTTTGTTTCTTGTCTGAAGACAGTGAGATAAAAATCAGTACACGACCTCTCAGTATAATGCAGGTTCACTGTTGTATTCCCCCTGCATAATATCCGTTAGCTCCCTGAAATGGGATCTTCAGTGCTGGTAATTTAAAACGTATTTGTAACATATAACATGTCACCGTTTTTAAGCATATCCATCACAATGTGATGGATATGTGATGGATATATGTCCATATCCATGTATCAATGGATAGATATAAGCGATTTAAAATATATGATGTCTGTTTGTGTGGATGATTTTAACCAGTATTATATATACAGGTGGGCGCATGCACATCTCATAGTCATTATAAAATACTTAATTGTTCTTCAAAATATCTCAAATGGATTTAGCTTTAATGTAATTGTAGCATTGCCTTGTTCAGTCTCAATGACACTGGTCAAGTGTTGTCTGTCTGCTCACTGGCCTGTAGCGGTTCATTTCATCATGTAGTCATCATATCTGTATGGAGGAGATTGTGGTCTCTGCCAAAAGATGGGTACATTTGCAGATAGATAACACTATTTAAAGGAATGATTACATTTTTGAATGCCACAGTCCCTTTAGCAAGGGATGATGTGTTGTCCCATTTGTTAGAAGCGATGCAGTGTTTTCCATCCTACACAACAAATGGCATATGAAGTACATGCCAGTCTCGTATGACCTAAGGTCTGACTATCCTTATTTAAATGTAAATTGTTCTTATTTTTTAAATCCCGCTTCATCCATTATCATCAATTCATCTTACAACTTCACTATTTATTCATTTACAGATTATATCTACATTTAGTAATGGAGTGAGATGAGATTTATTTTGTCTTAGATCTTTTCTTACAGTTATTGAAGAGAATAGCTGTGGGCTGAAATGTGGGCTTTATACCTGTTTCTAGGTCAAAGGTGTTTTATTTTTCTGATTACTTTCCATTAGACCTAGACAATTAAAAGTGCATCTTCTCATTCTATTGTGAAGTTGTATGGAGTTAGAGGCGGCTGATTGGCAGTTGGTCTTAGCAATTGGCCTTCGCTTCCTCGGCCTAATGTAGAATAAAACGTCCTTGTCTCTTTTTAAATGGCTGGTTGTGGTTTACCAATAACAGTCCATTCTGCCCCCATCATTCTAAAGGAGGAGAAACTACAAACTGTGCAGATTCTTAGCTCAACCCTAACCCTAAAAATGGCTTAAAGAATCTCTCTGGTGAAATAACAAGTTCCGCAGTCTAGCTTATTAAAGACTGCTTCGGCTCACACTGAATTAAGTAGTAAAACCAAATCTCTACAGTCATCAATTCTTTCCCTCCCGTTTGGTTTTGCTCATCATCATAGTTGTTACATAAGCTGGCTTTCATTTCCTTATTTCTTTCTTTATTTGATTGCTTGGTATCTTGTGGAAGTTTTTCCAGTGGCTGCCTAACACACACACGCAGGTGTGTTTGATCAGTCAATGTGACTCCAACTAGGGCCAACTATCGCAGAGGAAACGCAGGCCACGAGACTCAGCCATGAAATACACAAGTATTGTGATTTTGAAGGGATTGCTTTGGGCTTTCTTGTGCACAGTGATTGACCTATGTTTTTAACGTCGGTAATTGTTTCACTGGTATGACCTAATGCAACCTGGGCTTCAGATGAAGATGTGCAGACTATTTTGGTAGCGTGGTTGTGAACATACCTCGATGGGATACGTAGTGGTTGTTGGCGCTCTACTGTTGGTTTTGCTACACACGTGGAGCTTGGTCATTACTAATTTACTGTATTTCTGTAGATAAGCGTTGTAAGTGTTTGTGTTGGGGGCAGATTTTCCTGTGGCTTTTGCCCATGTAGAAATATTTGTTGTCTGGCAGAAGTGATATTGTGTCTCAATGTGGTCCAGAAGAGATGCTCCGATTTCATATTCGGGTTGAGAAACTGCTTCCTCAATTTGGCTGAAAAGTGGTGAGCAGTGATAACACTTGATTTCACAGTTTGAAGTTAATAATGGTTTCGTTTGGCTGTAGTTTCCCTCATGAAACAGAAATGAGGATGTAGTCCACACACTGTATTTGTTCTATTTTTGAGCTGTTAAATTATCTTTGATGTCAATACAATGTTACAGAAAGCAAGCTTGAGGAGGTGTGTGCCACAGTTGTGTTCGAATGCGCTATAAAGACTCACTCACTCACACACACTCACTCACTCACTCACTCACTCACTCAATTTAGTGATCTGAACATATAGATGATTGAGATCAGTAAACAACACCATTCAACCTGTTATGGTTGCAGGTGCGTTTTCTTTTCCTTGGCATCGCACTCCTTCATTTTATTTACCAATGGCGTGATGCCACATCATTCTGATGCTCTGAAAGTCAACAGGCCCAACCAAACAAATGGCAATGGCCCACATGTAAATGAGTCGGGCATTAGAATTCAATGGCATCTGTCATCTGATCAGAACGCCTCCCTCTCCCAACATCATCACACACACACGTTTCAACACGTGTGTGTGCGTACCAGAGTTAGGTCCCAAGTGGCTTGTTTAGTTTCTACTGTGACAGCCGCACCCCAGGGGTCTGTACCTGCCAGGAAGGTTGCTCACACACACACAAACTGTCTGGGATGACTGTTTCTTGCCCTAACCCTAACCGCGCACATGTACACACACGCGTACACACACAGTTTTGAAGTTCTACATTTACATATACTGATTTGTTAATCAGCAGTATCTCTTCTTTCTTCAGTGATCGTTGGTGTAGCTTAATGAAGGCCCCATGCAGTGTTTTATTGAAACTTATATGTGTGGAGAGAAAGAGCCTCAACCTGAGTCCCTTTTTGCCTTGTATTAGCGAATGGAAATCCCCTACAGCATCCAGCTCTGTTGACGTTTTAAATTGAGCTTTCATATAGTTCTGGCCTTGTTCCCAGATCTCTTGGATGTGGCTGGCCCTGGATCAGAATCCCAAACAAAGTCATATTATCAGGGTGTGCTGGTGGTGATCGGGTTTCTGAGATCCAGGTGGAATCTGGGGAAAGTAGTCGGTTTACTGTCCTGTGTCGGCGTTTGATGCATTATGACTGCGAAATCCTGCTTTTCAGACATAAAGTGGATTTCTTTGCACAAAATAATCAGACACTTGCTGTTTTCAGTGTCCCTGCAAAGATCTCCTCAGGAGAGTCTGTAGCGGGAAGCTCTCTTAAACCCAGGAGAATGCATGGTCCCCAAAAGACTGATGTCGAGAGGGTTCCCAGAGACTGGTCTGCCGTAGGGAGATGGACCCCAGAATTAATGTTTGCAGAAGGGTTTGAGGAGAGGGATTTGCCACAAATGTAGTTTGCATGGCTGCAGTTAAATAATATTCACTTGAATGCGCTATTGTGAGACTTGGGTCTGACATTTCCCAGTTATTAATCACATATCAGGGTCAGAGGAGAAGTGCAGATTACAGATTAATGTAAAGAAGTCACCTGACAGTCGGATACATATTCATTTAAACAACATCACAAAGTGTGTGTCAGTGTACGGACTATGCTGTCTGATAAAGCACTACACTCTGATGTGGTGTATTTAGGAATTCATTGACATTCAAGCACCAGAAATCTACAGGATTACAAATGAATTGATGGTCCCTTTTGTATTTAATAACTACACAAGTGCTAAGCTATGTCGACAAAACGACTGAATTACATATTTGACCTGTAGATGGTGTACTTGGGTTTAGAGTTGTCCTTTTGTGAAGTAGGATAAATATAATGTGTTCATGTGTATAATGTTCATTCATACCACTGATAACAGTCACACTTTTTGGAAGGTGTGTGTGTGTGTGTGTGTGTGTGTGTGTGTGTGTGTGTGTGTGTGTGTGTGTGTGTGTGTGTGTGTGTGTGTGTGTGTGTGTGTGTAATAACATTAATTATGAATAAAAAATATTATTCAAGGCTCCGGAGTTTCGGTTATAATCATTGTATGGTTTAATTGACTATAAAAAGTATAAGAAGGGAGGTCCCAACACCCTGACTTTGAAATCGCCCAACTTAAGGGTGTCTGCTACTCTACTTACTGAATATTTACTTTGCTTCAAATTAGTTTACGTCATTTCAAATAAGTGGCAGCATTTGGTTAAAAAGGATGACAAAAAAAGTGTGGCATACGTTCTTTCATGTGGTTTGCAATACTCGGCTTTCACATTTAATGCTGTTAGGCTTGGAGTATCAGACTTGGCACCATGGCACGGGTCTCATCTGTTGGGATTTGGGATCCATTTGGAGGGGAAACGGTTCACAAAAGTCACGGTTCGGTTCACATCATGGTTTCGGGGTCACGGTTCTCGGTTCGATACGGTATGTTTTTGGTTAAGCAGAGATGACACAAATGCAGATTAAAAATCAATCTCTTTCCCCAAACAAAGTAGTAGTAGTGGCATTGTGCCACCATGTATCTTTTAAAAATCTGGCTGTAGTGACAAAGACATTTAATTTCTGGAACGGTCTAATCGGTCAAACACATGTGCTGTGTGGAGGCAGTCACTGGCTTTCGAATCCGCTCTTGGTCCGAGTGTGACTCTGTTACAGCAGAGCTTCAACTTAAAGCGGGTGGTACACCAGACGAGCCACGGAGCGCCGCGTTGGGCAGCGTCGCTTTTAGGTCTTGTTGTGTGTTTAATATAATGAGTGGTAGAGGCACTGCGATGCACGCCAGGTTTTGAGTTTTTCTACAGCCGCGCTGGAAGTTCTAGCACGGCTGTATGCCGATGTTGGAGCTCTCTTAGGGCGCACTCACACTAGTCCATCTGTACCGTGCCTGAGGACGTTTGCCCCCTAAAGTCTAGATCGTTTGGCTAGTGTGAGAACGCCATCCCTACTCAAGTACAGTTAAATTCCGTGGCCTCTGTACACTTCGGAGAGGTGTGCTCAGGATGTATGTTGCCTCTTGTATGTACAAGAGGCAACCGTACTCAGGCCCAGTTGAGATTGCCTAGTGTGAGCATAGGCCAGCGGCACAGTGGGGGGGGGGTGGGGCAAATCATACTTGAGTACGGTACAGGGCAACTTTGCCTAGTGTGAGTGCGCCCTTAGAAACATGACCCCCCCCCCCGTCCCCCGTCCCCCAATAATTCCAATGAAGACACACTGCTTTGAATGTATGGGGGTGCTCCATATGATCATACAACTAAAAAGCTTGTTTGTAATATATGCAAAGTTTAAATTAAATTGCACCCCAGCAGTACCCCTAGTCAAGAGCATGCAAAGAAACTATTGTCCATGACGAAATGCCGGATAAGAAAAAGCAGCCTGTTATTATTAGTAGGCAGAGCTTTTTGATATAGGGGGAGGAGGAGGAGTATGAATAGTTGGTTCGTGAGGAAAGAGATGTTGAGGCACTGGCGATGGAAAAATAAAAGGACCACCTATGCGATAATTACATTTGACAATTTATTCAAAGTAATTTAATCTTTTAAAATGTAATGTACACAGATGGATGGTACGTGACAAAGGACAGGCCAATACTGCGAAAAAAGGCCGTACAACCATATTTATTAGGCTGCCCCTGAAATGAAGAGGAAAATGTCTTGAGCGCTGCCAGGACAGCGGCTCCTCATCATCCGAGACTGAGAAGTTTCTCTGGGTACCATCATCACCGTGACAGAACAGTGCAGCTTTTTGTACTTGAACCGCTCCCTCCCTAGACCCAGTATATCCAATGCGGAACTAAACCAAGAGTTGAATCTTCAGACGTGTTGTCCTTCTACTACGAGACGCTGCCCGGCGCGGTGAGACACTGTTGGACCCTAACCGAGTCGGACTCAGACCAAGAGTGGATCTGAAACCCACTGACTTCCTCCAAATGACACTTAAGTGATATTTATGCTCTCAGGTAGAGTAGAGTGCACTGTGGCCGATCTTTAAGTTAACCTAGAGTTAATGTGAAGATTTTCTCTTTATTTAGCCCCCTTGAGACAATCGAGTGGTTGATTTTTCTTTGGTTGACTACATCCCTATAACCATCATGTGTGTGTGTGTGTCCCCACTGCTTGTTGTTCAATGTACGTTCATTTGCCATTAGGGCTGCAACTAACGACTATTTTAGTAGTCGACTAGTCACCGACTATTGAAACGATTAGTCGACTAATCTGATAATTATAAAAATGTTCTTAAATTTAGCATGAGGTTGCTTTAATTATGTGGCAAATGATAATAAACACAAGAAAGATGGGTACTTCAATGAAAAATGCATCTTTTATTCAATATATATATATATAACTTAGTAACTGAATTACTCTATAATAAAAGTAAGTAGTTACCAATTATTTGCGTTACTGTAAAAAAAAAAAAAAAGTAGCTTTGTAGATGCGTGTGTCGTTGTGGGATGCTTCATTAAATTAAAGTTGCTTACAACGGATGTCGACAAAGTCTTTGCTCCTGGACATAATGTTCACTTTACATGCACATTCTTGCCTTTGACCTCAATGAATTTGAAGTAGTGCTTATATCTCCACCTTGAAAATGCCGGTGCTCACTAGCAGTTTGTGTGTGCAGCCAGGGGTGCGTTCGGACTACACCGTTTATTCAATCAATTCATAGTAACGCACCGCATTAAACTGTCAGTAACAGTAACGGCGTTGTAACGACGGAAAAATGAATTAGTTAGATTACCCCGTTACTGCAAAAATAACGGCATTACCTAACGCCGTTGTTTTAAACGGCGTTATTACAAACACTGCTCGGATGAAGCGCTGGGAAGGATTTAAGCATACGGTTTCCACACCGCGGACGCGGTTATCCAGCGAGATAATCATTTTATTTGGAAAACAAAACGTATTGGCTTTAATGTTACTTTAATCTTACCGAGGCGAGTCATACTCTGTTTCGATCAACTGTCCGACGTGCTTTCTCTTTAAATGTTGCATCACCGAGGTGCTGCCGTGATACGCAAGGTCTGCTTTGCAAACCTTGAAAGTAATCTTTTTTTATTCGCCGTATCCAGGCTAAAATGCTCCCAAACTTTACTACTTAACTCGGCAGAGACGATATTGCGCATGTGCCACTCTCGGCAGAGATTGTAATGAAGTGAGATGCCTCACTCCGTTGGAAAAACACGTCTGGCGACAATAGTCGACAATGGAATTCATTGTTGACAATTTCTATTATCGATTTTTGTCGACAATGTCGACGAATCGTTGCAGCCCTATTTGCCATAGGTTAAGGCTTTCATTGAAACAAAGTAGGAAGCATCTCATCAGCGCGTCGCGGTCATCAGGGGGCCGGCGCTGCCTCACTTTCCCAGCCCCGGCCTGCTCCCCACGTCCCTGGCTTCCTGTCCCACAGCGCTGGCCTGCCCCTTCTCCCATGACCCCACGCTGCTCTGCTGCAGTGCTGCCGCCTTCAGAGGATCTTGTAGAGTCCGGGGGAGGATGCACTGCCCCTGGGATCGTTTCTCCAGGGGTCCCCCCACACCCACCCACCCACCCCCGTGTCCCAACAGTGCCCTTCGTTATCCACGAGGAGTGCTCTGTGACTTTCTTCAGGGTCCTGTCCTCCATCCTGTGTCCAAAGTGTGTGTGTGTGTGCGAGGGAGGGAGAGGGAGAGAGATGTGTGTGTGGGATGTGGAGGAAGTACAGCACTGCCCGAGGGGGCTGAGTGAGCACACAGAGCACATTCCAGAAGGCACCAGAGCCCTGTGATTTTTAGCAGGCTGTCACAGGGATTATGTTACTCTGTCTGGCCCTCTGCGCTCGCGCCGTTGCCGTCTGAGGGCTCTCTGTCTCTCTGTCTGTCTCTCCATCTGTCTGTCACTCTCTCGGTCTATCCGTCTCTCTCTCTCTCTCTCTGTCTGTATGTCTCTCTCTCTCTTTCTCTCTCATGATGAGCACGCTGGAGGTACAGTCTTCTGACCCCCCCCCCCCCCCCGTCGCACTCGATTCTCAAGCAACAAGGATGGGGGACCCCTGGCTTGGCCCTTGATTGTGTTTTTGCTGAAGCTTCAGTTTGAATGCTTTAAATGTGCCGCCTGTGGACTTGGTGGTTGGTTTATGGTGAAGGTGGCATTTACCACATTTGGACTGTCCTGTAGCACTTTGTAAATTGGACAGATCCACACATTTTATTTGTAATGTACTCAAGTGGCCACAGGGGGGCTGTTCCCCCCCCCCCCCCCGAGCTCCACTGAACAGAAGAGGCCTTGTGGCAGCTGTTGCATACACGCAGGATGTGGTGAAGCGTTATCTTTCTAGTATCCACCCCCCCCCCCCCCTCATCTGCGGCGGCCGGCATCTGCACTTGCTGTTGCTGCAGCTCTGCACCTCACTATCTCCGCTCTCACTTTGTAGAAGTAAGGTTGGCACCAAGCGCTCAGAACGCTCCTCCTAATCTCCAGACAAAGGGGTTCGCCCGCCGCACCGTTAGTGCTGGTAATGTCGGGGGGGGTCACTGATGATGACGAGCCACAGGACTCGTCGCCGGCCACAGGAGGACCGCCTGCAGTTAAGGTGGAGCTGTCAGTCTCCAGGCTGATGTTGATGAGGCTTTTCTCGGATGACTGTCACGCGTTTGGCTATTGAATGTTCAGACAAACGAAAGGTTTGCATAATTGAATATCATCTCTGAACTTATTAGGTTTGGAATTATTATCATTTTTTTGTTAAAAAATATTTTTTTTAAAGCTGCATGAACTAGGATGTAAGAAACATCAAGATATTCTTATCGGGTAAGTGGTCCAAATCTCAGTGAGAAATGTGTCTAACACCTACACCACAGCTTGGCTGATCAGTTTTGGACCTGTTTTCTTTGCTTTCTATCGTTTACAGCTCTTAAGAGAGGAGAGCTGCTGCTTGGCGGGTTTGCTTGGATGCTCCGTCTCCTGGGCAGGTGTACACTGGGACTCAGACCAGGTTTCACATCTTTAGTTCACCACATTGCTATTTCAGAGAGTGAACATCAAATATCTTCCAACGACGGTCAACTGAGTTTTTACTGGATTTTGGCATTGCTGTGTGAGGCGGGTTAACAGAGGCGCTGGTGGGATTGAGGTTGAGGCTGCTTGGCCTCCTCCATAGCCTTGGTTAATGCACTGGACCAGCCTACTGCCTTGTCACATCCTGTTCTAACTCATACTGGCGTTAATGTGCCTTTAGCACTCAGGACAGTCTCAGTCTTTTGACCATCCAATCTGCTCTGTCCAATGGTAGTTCAATCTGCAAAGTGCACTTTTTTTGTTATAAAGTATTATCAATACATTAGAGGAACCAAGTGAATAAGTGCTGAGTAACGGACAGAGGGTCTGTAGAGAACTGACTGTGTCAGCCATGGCTGCTGGCTCTCCTTGGCTGACTGCTGTGGTCCAGCCCAGCATAGGGAGGGAGGGATCAGGGAGCCTGTTGTCTTTTTGTGTTGGGCCTTAGACACAGAGCACTTGAAGAGGGAACACCCTCTCAGTTGTTGTTTCTTTCTTCACGCCACACCCCGTGATGCTTCTCTGTAGCATGTTTATTAATTTGATTAAAAATAAAATTGGGACAGGCAATAACATGCCATGGGCGAGAACCGCAGTAACCACCCTAATATTACTGGGCGGTGAAACTTGGCTGACGCCTTCCTTGCAAGAGAAAGTCATCCCAGACACAGCATATTAAAAGTTGGCGTACGTGTTCAAATCAATCATGTGGTATAAACAATTTAGTCGCAATATATCAAAGTCAGCCTCCTTTCTTTTCAAGCTGAAGTTGTAAATAAACCTGCAAGGCCCGATTACATGTGGCATCTATAGTCTTGTTGGCTGGTTTTGTTAATCATCTGATCATAATTCATCAGTTTCCAGAAGAACAAAGAGGGGGATATGTGTGCTGTGTTCCTTCTGGCTCTATATTCATATAGATATCATATCTATATTCATTCATTCATTCATCTATTCTGCTCTTCCACTCTTGGAAGTGGTGGAAGAGACCATATCCTGTTTAGGATGACCTATAAAGGGAACCCCAACCTCCACCTGAGTCAGGTTACACCTTCTCACGTCGAAGGCTCCCCCTTCTGGTTGGCGTGTGCAAGGTGGCACTATGGGTGCTTGTGACCACAACGTCACTTTCGTTTACGAGCCAATAAAGGGTGTTTGCGGAGCGCAGTTTGAGAACACGACCCGCGGGGGGGACTCTTCCCGCTCGGGCAGAGCGAGGCGTTGGGGTGGAGCGCACCATAGAGGAAATCAGCACCACTGTAATTCTCTCATAGATACAGTCGGGACAGCATTGACCGCAAACTCTTAGGATAATTATTATTATTAACAATGTCTGGAAGAAAATTGAAGATTTTCAGATTTTTAAACAATGGGATTTATGTCTTGGAAGAATTTGACTTATTAAAGTATTGTTTTGGTAGTGGGCTTGCCTTGATTCTGTTTAATTTTGAAGCATATTTGTAACAATAGCTTACGTGTTCTTGCGGTGCACTTAATATTGGCAATTGTTTAGCCATATTGAGTGGTTTTCATTTCAAATTCTAATCTCTCTAGCAGTGAGGAATCAATGTACCTGGACTCGAGATTGCTGAAGGTAATATTCAATACTTCCTGTTTCTCATACAATTTTGTCTTCTCTTTTTATAGGTCAACGGAAGTATCTGCATCTTTTGAAGTTCTCAGCTTTGATGCAGTACAGGTATTTAATTTTGTCTATTAATATTTTAAGCTGTGAGTGAATGAATGAGAATAAGAAACTATAGCCAGACTGTTAATATGGCTAATAATGTGGCTTTTAGCGGAACCAACCTGCCAACCACAATAAAGATGGATTATTTATGTGCAGGCTTCACCACCTCCACCTCATCAGGATGACCTAGGGGAAGTTATTTCTGATTCTGGTTTCAGTCTCTCACTTTTACCTCAGCCAGAGCATTGCTCCAAGTAATATTCGTATTCTTACAAGTATGACCAAAGCTGGATAGCATATGACATGACATGAAAAACTGGGTGCCCATGAACATTTAACTTGGATCCACTGAATCCATTAATTCTCTATTAACAAGTCTGTCACCTTTTCATTCTCCTCTCTCCCACAGCTCGCCTAGTCAAGGATGACGGAAGAGGTGATTGTCATTGCCAAGTTTGACTACATGGCCCAGCAGGACCAGGAGCTGGACATCAAGAAGAACGAACGCCTCTGGCTCCTGGACGACTCCAAGTCCTGGTGGCGGGTCCGCAATGCCACCAACAAGACAGGCTTCGTGCCTTCCAATTACGTGGAGCGCAAGAACAGTGCCCGGAAAGCCTCCATCGTGAAGAACCTCAAGGACACGCTGGGTAAAGAAGAGCTCCTTTTTCTGATATGCAAGTCTATGGCGAAAGTTGTGCCGTTTTATTTTTGATATATAGATGACTAGAAGCCACATTAAGGGTTAGTCTCTTTTTACTGTGCCATATATCTGATGAATTGATCTGAGTAGATTGTTCTAGACTCCAACCATAGATCTCACTGTTTAGTGTAGTACTCTTTCTAATGGGTACTATAATATTGCCTCTATGCATATGATTCAATTACAGTCTTGTATGTCTTATTGGCCGACCTTGCATATTGTTAACCTTTGAGGCACGAAGAATGGAGCCTTTTGCTAAACGTCTTAACATGGAACTATGACTGCAAGGTCAGGCATGTTTGGCAAAGCACACGCATATTTGGATGGTCAGAGATTTCCTTTCTACTTTATCCACCTGTTTATACATCTTTGGGCATGTGAGTGCATCCTGGGCCCTGCGTTTATTTTCTGTAGTGGAACCAGAACTGAACCTGCACAGGTGCTGTGTCAGTCCTGTCAACACATTGGTTACATGTCTCCACCACTCGAGTTTGCCAAAAAAAGGGGGGGAGGAGGGTGGTGGTGTGTGTGTGTGTGTGTGTGTGTGTGTGTGTGTGTGTGTGTGTGTGTGTGTGTGTGTGTGTGTGTGTGTGTGTGTGTGTGTGTGTGTGTGTGTGTGTGTGTGTGTGTGTGTGTGTGTGTGTGTGTCCATTTATCATCAAGTTAATATTTGCTGACAGACATTTATGATAATTGGATGGGTACAGGCTGACTGTTGGCATCCAGTCCAGCAGAAGGCCTTCTCGCTTTCCTCACTCACTCTCTCACAAGCCCAAGTAGCACATTTTACTTATGAATGATACCAAATCCTATACACTCTGTATCTTATCCAAATAGCATGATATTATATTTTGCCGCAGCATTTCAAGAAATATGGATACACAGCATGACCCACTTTCTCTATGTGCAGAAGCTATAGAGCTCAGCTAATGGGTTGCTTTTGACTTTGCAAGACGCGGATTCGACTCACACAAATTACAAAACGGCAACGCTAACGAATGCAAATCATGAAATGTCTGTCAAAGTAGGAGGGCAACGGTCACATGTGCATGCATCCCTCACTTTTAATCATATTGTTTATCATAAAAGGTATTGCGTCATCGTGAGTTGCAGTAATGTATTAATGGTTATCGCTCCTCCACATTTAATCTATGCAGGGCCATTGTTGGAGAGAGAGAGAGAGAGAGAGAGAGAACGAGAGAGAGAGAACGAGAGAGAGAGAACGAGAGAGAACGAGAGAGAGAGAACGAGAGAGAGAGAACGAGAGAGAGAGAGAGAGAACGAGAACTCTTGGTGGTGGAAGAGACCATATCCTGTTTAGGATGACCTATAAAGGGAACCTCCACCTGAGTCAGGTTACACCTTCTCACGTCGAAGGCTCCCCCTTCTGGTTGGCGTGTGCAAGGTGGCACTATGGGTGCTTGTGACCACAACGTCACTTTCGTTTACGAGCCAATAAAGGGTGTTTGCGGAGCGCAGTTTGAGAACACGACCCGCGGGGGGGACTCTTCCCTGGCAGAGGTCGAGAGCGAGGCGTTGGGGTGGAGCGCTGAGCAGGTGACGTGAGGTCATGGAAAGGGTTTTTCTTTTCTCTCTCTCTCTCTCTCGTTTCCGCGTTGCTAACCCTTTCTTTCATCTGTTCGTTGTCGTATTTTACTTTCTTTCTTTCTCTTCAATTTTCCCCCACTGTGGTTTCTGTTTTAGGTTTCTGTTTTACTTTTCTCTTTCGTTCTTCCTCTCACAATAGAGTCAGTCACAGCTATATATGTTTACAGCACACAAAAGACCCACAGTGGGGAAGTGTGTCGGATGAATGCGATATGCACGTACAGTGTCACGTGTAGGCCCAGATGTGTACGTGTGCAGAAATGGGTTCAAATCTCCAGTCAGGGGCTGAATATGTAAGGGATAATGTATAGAACAAAAAAAATAAGCCTAGAAAATAAGCCCCTTCGGGGCGAAACAAGACATCTCTGCTTTGCGTCGGTGTCCTGTTCGCCCTGTCTGGGCTTATTTTTCCAATAATGACCGGTGACGTTCTATACATTATCCCGCTTATCACACGGCTATTTTCCAAAACTGAAAAAATGACTTCACACGGTGTGTCTTTTTACAATTACCATTCGTAGTGTTGATCAGCAGAGAAATAGTCCGCCAAAGACATTGACGTCGCTTAGCAACCGAATCCGCTGGGGTTGATAAGTTACCAGACTACTTGCGGAGTGATACGAAAGACGTGAAAAAAATCCACCTTCCTTGACAGCGGTCATTATATGCTTAGCAACGGTCATTATGGAAAAATATTTCACCACCGGAAGACTGGAAGGCCCATGCAAGTGAACAGAGCATTCCACAGCATTGAAAGGAGCCGTGTAATAAGTTTATATAACAACCCCTCCTTTGACAGGATGTTGGCTCTAGTCAGACTGTTTTTTAAATCCCATACATAAATACATGGAAATTAAAACGTTAGGGTTTAAAATTGAGTTGGAGGCATTGTATCCGTAAAGGGTCTGGTGTGGTATGTATCTGGTGTCCACGGCTTGTGTTTGTTTGTACTGTAATGGACCACAGCTGTGAGGCTCCCACCAAACTCACCTGTCACACACTCCCTAGCCCAGGGGTCACATGATCCCTGGTAAACAGCTGTCCTCACACACCCACAACACGCTCACAGCATTCACTGACTCACACTAAAGTCTGAAACACACTCGCACAAGCCTCTTCTTTTAGTTCTACCCAACAAACTAACTCATGAGATTCTGCTTTTCAATGGTTATGTGGCCCAATATCAGTTTTAAACATGTTTATTATGTTTTAAAGAGTAGTAGACAAGCCATGACTAGAAGTCATAGGTGTTGGGTTAGCTTGTAGCAACTTAGCTTGTGTCAGACCCGGTCCCTGCAGGCATCTGAGTAAGTTTTAGAGCCCCGTCTGTCCCGTGGATTCCTGTTTGTTTAAAGTTACGGGGCGTGTTTCCACGGGCAACGGTAACGCGGGGCGCTCGCTGACTCACTCGCATGCAGTCAGCAGCACCGGTTCCACCGGCAGTCTATCTGCTTGGAAAGGCCCTGGACTTCTTCCTCTTCTCCTCCTCGTCCTCCCATCTGCGTCTGAGATGACGAAATGGCTCCTCTCCTTAACCTCCAACCCACTCGCCCCCCCTTCTTCTCCTTTGTCCTCTTCTTTCCCTTGTCCCTTCCCTCTCCCCCCTCCCTTTTTTTGTTTCTCTCTAACTCTCTTTTCTCTCGTCTCTTCTCTCACTCTTTCCTTTCTTTCTTTCTGTCTCTTGCCCTTGCTCTTGCTCTCTTGCGCTCTCTCTCTCTCTCTCTCTCTCTCTCTCTCTCTCTCTCTCTCTCTCTCTCTCTCTCTCTCTCTCTCTCTCTCTCTCTCTCTCTCTCTCTCTCTCTCTCTCTCTCTCTCTCTCTCTCTCTCTCTCTCTCTCTCCATGAGGCCTCTGTACTCTTGTCTTCCACCCTTGGACTGGAGGCCTCTCTCCCGCCCTCCCATTGGCTATCCAGGGTCACATGTCTGGGCATGTGAAGGAGGAGGGGGGGGGGGGCCTCCCCTGCTATCCGCCCTGCTCTCTGGGTGTTCACATGGAATAACTCCACAGCTGCAGTGGGAAGAGAGTTGGGGCCGGGAAGGAGAGGGAGCGAGAGAGTGAAAGAGAGAGGGGGGAGAGCAGCGAGCGAGAGAGAGAGAGAGAGGGACGCACACACAAAATGGACATGGCTAACCTATTCAAACATTTCTTTCGTGAGTTAACCCTACTTTCTAGTACTTTCTGTTGTAGCTCTTCTGTTGTAGTTGTTCTGAACTGTGTTGCCAACTGGGGTCGCTGGTTTTCAGGGGCGGGGGTGGGGGGGGGGGAGGGGGGGGGAAGGAGCCCTCCATAGCATTCAGAAGTTTGAACTGTTTTTTTTCCGCCTTTCTTTTCTTTCTTTGGCTTTGTAGCAAACCGTCTCCCCCCCCCCCCCTCCTCCCCCCCCCCCCCTCTCCCACGCGTCGCTGCTGTGAGTCTTTCGGAGCAGCCTGCTTGCCTGCCGACTGTATGCTAATGAGTGTGTCGTATGTAGCTTGGTTTTTATGGAGGGATCGGTGTGCTAGCCCATGTCGGGACGCTAAAGGGAGAGGGAGGGAGAGAGTGGGTCGTTGAAGGGGTTTTTTAGAGGGCTGCGTCTGAAACCAGCCACCGGACAGACAGGGCGGGTGTGCTCTTGAAAAGCCTTCTGCTTTTACTGAAAGCCTGTTATTGCCTCAGCACTCCTTCCCTCTTTGCCCTCACTATCCCTGCTTGTCGGTCGGCCTCTCTTTCTCTCCCTTCTTGGATAGAAACTCCTAGCGCTTTGTTTCTGACTTGTTGGATTTTTCAAACTTTGACACACACACACACACACACACACACACACACACACACACACACACACACACACACACACACACACACACACACACACACACACACACACACACAGATATATATTTTTTTCTTCTCTCATTTGTCTCCTCAGTTAGTGGGCCGTGGCTTGCTGGATTACATTATCATGCTTGGAGAAAAAAAAAAAAGGCTACACCCACCCTTAACCACCCACCCATCCACTTAGGAATATGTCAAGATGCAGTCTTAAGCCCTCTTTTCTGTTATGCTGCACGAAGGGTGGGCTAGTTTTAATGTGATGGTCCCTTCACACACACGCACACACACACACCCATAGACTCTGAATAATAACCTACAGTGGATGAAACCTAGTGTGTGTATGTGTGTGTGTGTGTGTGTGTGTGTGTAGAACACTGTAGTCTTTGTGTGTGAGATGAGAACGCGTGGTGGGGCTAGGTCTGCGTTGATGGATGAGGCTGGGGGGGCTTCTATCTGCTGTACCACCTCCTCGCCGGTTATCAGAGGAATGCCACTAGCCCAGCACTTCCGCAGCCCTCGGATACTTTACCCACCCCTGATGCCCCCCAACTCCCCCCCCCAATGCCGTAATCACACCTTGTAACTGTCGAGTGGTTATAGAGTGGTGTCCTCCGTGTGTGTGTGTGTGTGTGTGTGTGTGTGTGTGTGTGTGTGTGTGTGTGTGTGTGTGTGTGTGTGTGTGTGTGTGTGTGTGTGTGTGTGTGTGTATTTGCTGTCCACATGACACATGTTGATTGTGTAGCATGTATCGCTCTGTCGCTCTCGTTCTCCCCCCCCCACACACCCTTCCCCAGCTAGCGGAAGCTCTAATTTGAGCCACATTTCTTCCCTCTGCTCCATTTTGGCTGGTGGAGCATAGGGGAAGTGAGACTCTTTTTCCTTCTCAAAGCACCCCCCCCCCCCCCCTGTGTTTAGCTATCTTCCTCTCTGTCTCAAACACTGTGAGCAAACAAGAAGAAATGCACCGCCATTTGCCTCTGCATCATTGAAACCTTCAGGCACAAGTCCTGTTTTAGCCATCTTTGTTGTGGTAGTTGCTTTGTCTTTGGCCTTTCCGAGAAGGACTAGAGGAAGGGAGACTAGTGGTCAGTGAGAGGGATTTAAGAGGCAATAACTGTTGACACGTAGAGTAAGAGGTTTGGAGACCTCCTTTATGACCGCTTCCTGTTTGTGGCCCTATGTGTGGACAACAAAACAGATTTTTGGCCCGCTGATTCCATATTCAGAAGCTGTTTGATCATGGTCCCAGTGTAGTTAAATGACCTCCATGTTTGAGTGGATGGGCTACAGCTCGTTTTGGGGCCATCTTTCATTATGCTAGTGTTTGCCATTCCAAACTCAAACATGCCCATGAATAATATAATAGTAGAATGGGGTTTTGTCATGGTCTTCACAAAACATTCCAGGAAAAACTGAACTGAAACTATTAAAAATGGTTAGGGTTGAGCTTAATTTTGAAGGCCTTGCTTTTAAAAGCATGTCTTTTGAAATCTCCTTTTGAATTGGCTGGACTCTCCATACGATAACTAGACTCCAGTCTTGAGTTCTATTCAGCACAACTTTGGTGAGTGCAGCGGGGTACTCGAGGTGAAGCATCCACACCACTGCAAACCCAACGCTCTCCCCCTCGCTCCCCCTGCTCTCCTCCATCACGGAGACTGATGGTTGGAGGGCTTTTGAAGTCCTAGACGGAGGGGAGTTGAAAGGACTCTTGTGTTTCCTGTACGGCCATCAGTCAGACATGCATGCAGCAACACGGCCATGACGCAATTTGGAGGCCTTTTCTCAGAAAAGTAGCTCACTACAGTGTAAAACGCCCATCCCCCCCAATCCCATGTGTGTTTCCTCTCTCGGATTGCCTCTTTTTAATATCGCTGTCATTATCCAAAGACCCAGAGGCAGTTGTCTGTGTCGTTCCAACCCAGCACGCCATATGGACGGCCATCTTGTGTTCCATATGGCTGTATCTCAATGACCCCCCTCCTACGTTCACAGTGCTTCCCCCAACTGTTGAGTGTACAGTGCGTCGTGTATGAGTATGGGTTTTAGTCGCTGGGGCACCTGTGGATTACCTAGCAATTACAGTATGAGAAATAAGGAGACGTCACGGCGTGCAACAATGTGATGATTCGTAGCTGACATGGGTATTTGGTTAGCTTGGAAATCCAGACCCACATCTAGAAAGCTGTAAGGTCTGGCAACGAGTAATGAAAATGGCCCAACTCGAGGGGCGGCACCAAGCATTCATTTGAAAATATCACTGCACACAAAGGGATAACACTAAAACCAATCAGAAGAATACAAGGGGTGACGTATCCAGACCAGCGGAGCTAACCAATAGATAAGACTCAGATAAGATTTACCGACCGTATTCGGTCAGTAAAACAGCAACGCATTTCGCCCGCCTATATCAGATACACCGATGTGATTGGTTAATGTTCGATCCAGGGGAATCGGGGAGTGAGTATATTGCTCGTTCCCAGAGCTGAGCAAATACAAATTGTACTCTTGCGAGAACTCTCAGGGTAGTATTTGGTCACAATACGTGTAGCAGTTTGGTAGTCTTAGCCTTTCCAAGCAGTATGCCATCCGCCTTTTTAGGTGGATGGTCTACTCTCCTCGTAAAATATCGAGTGACTACCCCTGTCAACCATCACTATGTTGCAAAGCCCTTGTAGGCTGGGTGCGTGGAGGATGTGGAGGTGCTGTCAGACAGGCTGACGCGGGGTGTTTTTCGTCCAGAGGAAGAGCCCTGGAACGAGGGGAAGCAGCCGGGGTCAAAGGGCCGCGGTACACAATGGAGAGCCGGCCAGAGAGGGAGGGCTCCAAGCCTGTTCCTGCCTGCTCGCTGCCGCTCCAACATAACGCCACGTTTTCCCCACTTCCTGTTGATTGGCGGTTAATTCTACAAAATAACGGGTGGCATATATCTGGGTGGCATGGACAACAAACCATCGGCTGTGTTTTCTTTTTTTTCTCTCCCCTTTCTTATCATTACCATGTGATGCGTTCTGGGTTATTTTCTGCATCCTTCTCGTGTCAGGAAGGCCGCAGGAAGGAGCGCTTGACGTAGAAAGTTCCAGTGCACAATACAATGGTTTCCTTTTTGTCATTTTTTTTTTTTTATACCCGCCGCTAAAAAAGGCAGTTAGTGACTCTTACAAGAAATGACAAAGAGTGCTCGGAATCGGCCTGTAGATCCTTCTACTAAGACTAGGCGTAGTAGACGGAGCTAGGGCCCAGCTGTAGGTGTAGAAGCCAGGGGTGAATAAAGAGTGAGGGGATTGTTGGTTTCCCGGCCTAGGTAGGAGGCAGGGGGACGTCTGACTCGTCTCTTTATCTGCAGTAGGACTTGGCCTGTAGGAGGGCAGGCAACTGCTCTGGAGTCCTCTGAATTTGTTAGTGGCCTGTCTGTACAAAAGAGCTACACTGAGAGGGGTCAATCCTCCTTGTACGGAAACGTTGAGTCACTGGTTTCTATGGTTATAAAGCGCATAAAGTGCAGCACAGTGTCATTGCTGCGACACTAACAACTTACACTACTTAAATCACTAGTTGGTAATGCCGGGTACTTTCTTTACCTAATGGATAGCGCTGGCTATACGTGTGAATCTCTGTTCCGTATTGAGTTAAATGGGTTGCGGGTCTTAGTCACAAGGTTTTCTTAACATCCAAAATGTTTCATAAAGTTTCCGGAACCTCTCTTTCATACCTTCAGTTGTGGCCTGCAGGAAATCCCCAGTGAACAGCTGAGAGGAGTCTGTCCTTGGAGGTGAAAGGAGGAACAGGAATCTGCTGATGTGGGTTTTAAGGAATAGTAACTAAATACAGAAATACAATATTTCTGTGTTTTCCAAACACGCAAAGGCACACATGGGTTTCTGTTTTCTTCTTTTTAAAAAGGATATCCGTTCCGGTTGTTAGTCCAGACCGATGGATTACGACAGCGGTAGTAGTGTGTTTCTCAGTTACAAACGGGGGGGCGGTGGGTTTTATCCAGGAGGTCTTTGTTCTGGTTTACATCAAGGAATATTTCTAATGCCTCTGCCTCTAGTTTCCTGCCTTCTTACACTCATATATGTGTCTTACGGCTGCGCTGGCACGCTTGGCTCACCCACTGCATGTGCTTATGTTTTTTTTCAGTTGCATATAAGGTGGCCCGCAAAAGAGCTTGATGACAATTTAGTGGTGGACCTTAAGTAGTGATTGACCGATATATTGGCCGTTATTTGCGTTTTTTACGTGTATCGATATCTGCCGATTTTTTTAAATTTATTTTTGAATATATTTTTTCCCGGTATGATTTACAGACCGTTCAATAAATGTCCCTTTTTTAAATTGAGACATATAACATTTGTTATCATGATTGTGTCATTTTTATGACGTAAATTGAGGGAGCAAAAGCAGTATCTGCTTAGCCTGGAAATCCAGACCCACATCTGAAAGCTGTAAGGTCTGGAAACGAGTAATGAAAATGGCCCAACTCGAGGGGCGGCACCAAGCATGCATTTGAAAATATTACTGCATGCAATTGGATAACACTACAACCAATCAGAAGAATGCAAGGGGTGACGTATCCAGACCAGCGGAGCTAACCAATAGATAAGACTCTTGCCGTATCTGGTCGGCAAAACGGCAACGCTTTTGGCCCGCCTATATCGGATACACCGATGTGATTGGTTAATGTTCTGGGCCAGGGGAATTGGGGAGTGAGTGTATTGCTCGTTCCCAGAGTGACTCACTGAGCAAATTCAAATTGTGCTCTCACGAGAACTCTAGAGTTCCAGGGTAGTATCGGCTCCAAATATCGGCTCAAGAAAATCGGTATCGGTCACCGGCTAAGGCTGATGAGAAAAAAATCTGCATCGGTATCTGCCCTAAAAATAATCCATATCGGTGGATCCCTAACCCTAAGTCAAAGGTTGGGAACTACCGGCCTAGCCTAGCCTTAGCGTGACTTTGTTGCTTCTCCAAATGTAGGCCAAACAGTCCTGGCCTGCGCCTATCCTACTATGACCCACTAATTTAGCCTCACTGTCTATCTTTGTCATGCGGGTGGTTCCGTGGACGGTATACGGGTCTATATTTTAAAACTATAAATACCCCAAAGCATGCGTAGGTTCACGTGTGCCGTTTTGCACCCGGGGATACACACGGTAAGAAATCGTGTGTGTGTGTGTGTGTGTGTGTGTGTGTGTGTGTGTGTGTGTGTGTGTGTGTGTGTGTGTGTGTGTGTGTGTGTGTGTGTGTGTGTGTGTGTGTGTGTGTGTGTGTGGGGTCTGCCTCCTCCTCCCCGCTGAACAACCGTCCCTCTGTGATACGGTCGAGCCCCAGCATCCCTCCTCCCTGTGTGCCGTCACTCTATTTGCCTGCCTCTGCCCCCCCCCCCCCCCCCACCACCACCACCACCAGCACGCGTGTGTTGTACTGCTTACTTAATGCAAACCGTATTGTGTCACTGAAACAAAGGAACATCAGATTGTCATCAGATAAGAACATCAGATAAGAACTAGTACCTCGTGTCACTTTGTGGTGTGTGCGACCCCTGACCTTTTGTTTGGAGCTAACTAGGTCATTTCCAGCAGTGTAGCAAAAGCCTGTATCCTGGGGCTCCCGACAGTAGAATCAAGTTTATTTTTCATTTCCCGCCCCCCCTCCCAACACGCATGTGTGATAGTTTTGGCCCTTGTCTAAATAAACGACATCTTTTTTTTTTCTTGTCATTTGCTCAACACTTCCCGTCATTGTTTATGTTGGCCTAGAGAAGAGCCGGTCTGCCTGTGGGGATAAGCTGTTTATGAAGGTGTGTGCTCAACAGAGTGACGCTTTCATATTGTGGTTGTTTGTGTCTGGTTATACTTGCAAGGATTTGTTTGCACTTGAGAGATGCATGCTGATATGCATGTCACGTGATATCTCTAATGGATTTTATATATCGTGTGTGTGTGTGTGTGTGTGTGTGTGTGTGTGTGTGTGTGTGTGTGTGTGTGTGTGTGTGTGTGTGTGTGTGTGTGTGTGTGTGTGTGTGTGTGTGTGTGTGTGTGTGTGTGTGTGTGTGCTCGTAGTTTGTAGTTAGCATGGCGAGGTGCTATAACTAGAGCGGGCAGGCAGACATCTGCCACAGCGGCCCGTCTGCACTCTGTACTTAAGTACAGTCTCTAATGATAGGCCTGCACCTGAGAGCCCTTTGACTCACTGCCTTGCTCCACTACTAGGGCATTCATTCGTCTACGTTCCAAGTGACTCCCAGACACCTCGTGTGTGTGTGTGTGTGTGTGTGTGTGTGTGTGTGTGTGTGTGTGTGTGTGCACTGCCATAAGTCATATTCTCCCTCGCTCGCTGTGAGACGCACACTATGACATAGTCCTCCAAAGTGTGGTGATTGGGACAACTCCCCTCTCCCTGTGCAATTTCCCCCAGCTGAATTTGATTATGCAAGCCATGTCCTCTGCATACACAATATGCAGAAGACATATCTTGTTCAACGACGGACCGGGGGCCGGTGCGACGTCAAGGCCGTGGCATCGGCTTTCCCGTTGCCTTCGTAGCCGCTAGGTGTGACCACTTCGGCTTATATTTATAACCATACGATAACAAGCGTTTACGTCGGGCTAAATGCGGTGTGTTGTTTGCGGTGCACGCTTAGCACATTAGCCCGCTAAGCCCGTGGCCAGTAATGTTTGGATAAAGGGGATGTAGCGCTCGGCACAGTTCTCGGTGCGCCTGCCGTGTCTAGGGTTTTATACATCGCTAAGCAGGCCGGGCTGCCAAGTTGGAATTCCTGTCCAGTAAGACCAGGACTACAGGCCTGCCAATGTTGAGCTCCAAGGTTTCCATCGTCCAGAGAGCGAGGGAGGGAGAGAGGGGGAGGGAGGGGGAGAGAGAGTCTCTGGTAATCCCCTCCAAGCCAACCGCTAGTCAGAGACGCGGTTTGAGTTGCTGTAATTAGTTTCACACTAATGGTGCAACGGGTTGGTGTTGCATCCATATGTGTTTTCAGTCCCCATCGATGTTACTTTGGTGCTTTTATTATAATTAAATCATAGGGGTTGGATGGACTTATGTCTGTGACCTCCCTATCAGTGTTTGTTTTTGTGCTGTAAACCAAATCTGCTGTGGTGTGGTGTGTTTGAACGTTATGCATGATTAGATTAAGCCGCTGGCCATCACATTATCACACTGCACGCCCGATGAAGCCTCTAAACCTCTGTTGATACATCGTTGATCAATAAGCTCTCACAGAATGTATAAAGTAGCCATCGCTTGATTGAAAAAAGTGAACTTATTCACACCAAAACCCATCCATACACCAATCCTTTTCTTTACTATTGTTACTCATACTACTACTATTGGCAGATGCTTTTATCCAAAATGACTTGTTAGTTGTTACTAATTCTACTCCTATTAGCAGATGCTTTAAATCCAAATTGATTTGTTACTAATACTGCTACTGTCAGCAGATGCTTTAATCCAGAATAACTGAACACCAGTTCATTTGAGGGGCAGTTAGAGGTTAGAAGTCTTTCTCAAGGATGCCTAGAAGTTAAGTGGTGGAGATTAGGGCTCAAACCCGGTACACTTTCGCCCTGAGAGTCAGAAAACCCATGACACTATAACACACCCTTCCTCTGTTAACTCAGCCATCGTAATAAAACCCAGTGGGCCTAGTTTAAACTTTCATTTTAAGAATATGCTTTGCTAGCATACTTTTATGAGCATGAGCAATTGATTAGACCTCAACTACTTTCGTCATATTTATATAGAGCGGTCACTCCTGTAAACAACCACTTTGTGGCAAAGCTCTTGTAGACTTGGTGGACGGAGGATGTTTATTATGTAGACGCCAGTGCAGTGTGACAATAGGAATGCAAAATACGATTGATTGGTAGTGCAAAGCTATATGTAGCCCAAAACCAGGTGTTGTTGTTGTCTGAACCATAATGATGGTTCAGTTTGATCCCCTATTGTGTAAATGACATGCTGTTAATGCTAGTTCTTCTTGGTTTCATTCATACTCTCGTACTCCCTAATTATGTGTTATTCCACTTCACTCTGACGGATCCATTGTCACCCTGGCTGAGGGTAGGGTTAGCTTTAAGGAAAGAATGTCGGAGTGTTTGGCCTACATGGCCTGTATTTGTGTTTTGGTCCGGGACTAGCGTCAGGAGCTGAGAGAAGTGCCGCTTGAGGAAGGAGTGATTGAGGGAGGGGAGTGGTGTTCGTCAGAGGTGGGTGTCCGGGCTGTGCTGCTGCAGCAGGTCTGGCACGCCACGCCCTCCAGGGCCGTGACGGTCCGCACCGGGGGGGGACCGGTGGCAGTGAGAATGGACCGGCCAGCACTGTGGATCACACTAGCCCGCAATAACTACTCTCCTCTGCAGAATTAGTCGGTTGTCCGCGTGATAAAGATAACTTTAGGAAAAGCAATTGAAGGAAACCCAGCCACAGTAAGCTAGTTTTCAAAGTATCCCCCCTCAGGCCTCGCTCCAAAGCTGCTCCCCCAAAACACATGACTAGTGTGCTAGCTTTAGCAATAGCTCTGCCTAGCCTTCTGGAAGATTCTGCTTATGCGCAGAGCATGCATGGGCAGAGCGTGTGTAGACACAGGCCATCGAATCATTTAATTTGGGCCAACTGAAATGATAGGACAGGATCTTTTAAGGTGTGCAAAAGCAGATAGCGGATAACACATTTGTAATTGTTATTTGTCAGAGCTTTTGATTTCTCGATTGTTAAGAGAATTTCAACCAATATGACAGAAAATGCTCCTAAAAGAAATGGGCTACCGTTGCTTGCATGTGTTAGTCTATATATGTAGTAGATTAACATAATGGCAATGAATGCTATGATAGTCGGGTAGCTGGTGGCTGGCTCCACTAATCAAAGGACACCCTTATGATCTCGATTTAGTTGGTTCTTCATGATTGCCACTTTAAAACATGTGAACTAGTATGTGTGTGGGTGTGTGTGTGGTAGGTTTGGTGTTCAAGGTTACGGTTTGCTTATTCATTGCTTTTAGGGTAACTATCTCCTGAACAACCCTCATCCAGTGGGCCTTGAAACGAGTTGTTAAAATGACTAAGGATGATGTAAAATGCCCTTTAGCATTAGCCTGCACTGTTGGGACACATGCAACCCTTTCAAAAGGTTAGCTTTTTAAAAAATATGAATTATGATGAGTCTGTGTCAGGACAGGTTTCAAACTCACCCAAGACCTCTTCACACGTGCAGAAGGCACCAGAACTAGAGTCCTAATCCCTAAGAATGTGTTTGGCGGGGTTTGGGCAGGGGGCGGGTGTTGAGGCCTGGTGCCTGCTGGGTGGAGAGAGAAGAGATGTGTAATCTCACCATTCATCTCCCAGACCACACCTCTCCTCTAGATTGCACCTTTATCCTCATTCTCACTCCCTTCTCTGAATCTGGTATTTATTTTGTGGTTTTACCTTGTTTGTGTGTCGCAATTGTTGTGGCTGTACAGACTTGTTTTACAGGGAATATGTGTCACAGATTGGAGCACTAAGAAGCTCGGTGTGGTAAAACGTATTTCGATTTGACCCAAACTGACGAGCTCTTTCACACTGAGTTGAGAGTTGTCCGTACGGCCATTACCTTTCCACCCGTTTCCATCCAGACATCCCTTTGCTTGGTTGACAGAAGATGATCTTGGAGCATCCTAGACTAACCTAATTATCAGGGGTCTGTGTTTTTTTTTTTCTTTAGCTTTTGCAACGTTTGAGAGTAGGGGCGAGTGTTGCTGCCAATTCACTGCATGCGTGTTTAGAACGTGCATATGTGGCCGTGTATCCTTGTGTGCTTAACCCCGTCTCAGTTCATCCAGACTCTGCATAGCCCCCTCCCTCCGATTTATTGTATGTTGTACGTCCTCCCACTTAATGTACGCACTTATTGCATGTCGTACTTAGTTATAGTACTCAGTTGTGTGGCATCTTATCCTAGCTATCTTTGCTGTATCCGGGGGAAATGGGTTAACCTAGTGGTTGCTAGTGCTATGAACATCCTTACTGTACCGACAGCGATACATTGTTTCACCTTCTTCTGACAAATGACAAAAAAAAAGCTTCTGCTTAACGCCCTGAATGTGAATGTCTCCGCCCACCGTTCAGGAATCGGCAAGGTGAAGAGCAGGAAGGGCGGCATGCGCGACACGGCGTCCACCGCCGAGGCGGACATGTACGCCGACAACGGCGAGCGGCTCTATGACCTGAACCTGCCGGCGCTGGTGAAGTTCAGCTACGCGGCGGAGCGCGAGGACGAGCTGTCCCTGGTGAAGGGCACGCGGGTGGTGGTGATGGAGAAGTGCAGCGACGGCTGGTGGCGCGGCAGCTACAGCGGCCACTCGGGCTGGTTCCCCTCCAACTACGTGACGGAGGACATGGACGGCACGGCGGCGGGCGCGGGCGGCGGCGGAGGCGGCGGCGGCGACCCGGCGGGCTCGCTGACGGAGAAGCTGGCGGCGGCGGTGGTCAACAGCGGCACCAACGGCAGCCGGGCGCTGCACGCCGTGCAGGCGCTCTACCCCTTCAGCTCCGTCAACGACGAGGAGCTCAACTTCGACAAGGGCGAGGTGATGGAGGTGGTGGAGAAGCCGGAGAACGACCCCGAGTGGTGGAAGTGCCGCAAGGCGGACGGGCAGCTCGGCCTGGTGCCCAAGAACTACGTGACCGTGCTGGACGCCGCCGCCGCCCACAGCGCGGCGGCGGCGGCGGCGTCGGCGGGGCCGCCGGGGCCGCCCACGCCCGACTGCGACTACATCTCGCCGTCGGGCAGCGGGCGCTTCGCCGGGAAGGAGTGGTACTACGGCCGGGTGACGCGCCACCAGGCTGAGGTGGCGCTCAACCAGCGGGGCAGCGAGGGGGACTTCCTCATCAGAGACAGCGAGTCGTCGGTGAGTGGACGGGAGACGCGCCGTTCCTGTCTTGGAAAGTGATTGCATGCAGTGTGTGTGTGTGTGTGTGCGTGTGCGTGAGTGTGTTAGGGATCGACCGATATGGATTAAAAAAAATAATAATTATCAGCCATGACCGATCCGCCAATACTGATTTTCTTGAGCCGATACTACTTTTGCTCCCTCAATTTACATCATAAAAATGATGATAACAAAGCATACAAGTATCCATTTTTAAAAAGGAACATTTATTGAACTGTTTTTAAAAAAATAAAAGAAATCGGCTGAAGAAACCGACCTGTGTGTGTGTGTGTGTGTGTGTGTGTGTGTGTGTGTGTGTGTGTGTGTGTGTGTGTGTGTGTGTGTGTGTGTGTGTGTGTGTGTGTGTGTGTGTGTGTGTGTGTGTGTGAGAGAGAAAAATCTGTCTCCAATAAGTGTAGTGTGTTGTAGAAATGTGCAATGGGTTGACCTTTGCCTTCTCTAGATGATAAAACACAGTCTCACTCTTTCTCCCCGTCGCTCAACCTGGCTTTCTCCCTTCCCCCGTCCTCAGCCGAACGACTTCTCCATCTCGCTGAAGGCGCAGAGCAAGAACAAGCACTTCAAGGTGCAGCTGAAGGAGAGCCTGTACTGCATCGGCCAGCGCAAGTTCAGCTCCATGGAGGAGCTGGTGGAACACTACAAAAAGGCCCCCATCTTCACCAGCGAGCAGGGGGACAAACTGTATCTGGTCAAGGCCCTCGCCGCCTCCTGATCTCTCACAGACGCACACACACACGCGCATGTGCGCTTGCGTGCTCGCATACATACATACAAACAAACATACATACAAACAAACACACGCCCACACACACACACACACCGTACTAAATTGTTACATTTCACTAATGCATGCAGACACCTTTCCACACAGAAAAGAGGACATGCATTGGAACTTGTAAAGCCCCAACGACTTTCCGCGTCCTCCGGACTTTTAATGCTGGGAATTCTGAGCATTCCAAGAGACGGGCGCAGAGTACGGGGGAGACGCACAGAGAGACTGGGAGATGAGGGAGGGAGGGAGGGAGATAATGGACAGAAAATGGACTCCCAAAACCAAGGTTTGGATCTTAAGACCGCTGGTGGTCTTTGGACCGTTCTTAAAGATCCAGGATGTATTTCTAGGGGCTCTCGCCGGTCGCCATGGAAAATCTCCCACCATTTTGTCATCGACAAGATCTTAGTTTATTTTTTTTTTCTATAATATATATTCTTTTTAACTGTTTCTTTTAAAAAAAAATGTGATGATTTTAACTCTCAACTGTCCCATGCTCCCAACAATGACAAGACTTGAGACCTTTTCCCCTTCAGATGCTGGCGGTCCAGATCAACATGTTTTTAGTTTAAAAAGGTTTCACGTCATTTTTCATCTGTTCTTTTGTGGATTTTTTTGTGTCCGTCTTCAGTGATTCTTTCTTCATGACATGCTACGTTGTGGACGCCATCCCTCCGCAACTTTTTGCTAACTGCTAATTATGAATAAAATAATTAAGTGACCAAAGTATATTTATTGATACAGTCCAATCGGAAACGCAACCCCCCCCCCCCCCCCCCCCCCAATGATTAACCTTTTTGGATAAAAAACGATGACACACTGCTGTGTCGCTGATGGAAGACACCGGTTTGTGCACATGAAGCTTCGCCGTCCTCCATGTTCCACCTGTGTCTCCCGTCACTCGTTGAACCATTTGTTATGTATCGCAAAGACCTGAGCACCTCTCACGTATTGCTGGCTCCTTATCTTTTTGAATGTTTTTCTACGCTGTCACTGCACAGTACACACTGCTCACCCCCCTTCCCCTCCCCTACCTACCCCCCCTTCACCAACCGAAGTCCCCTTTTCATTTGAAAAGGAAACGGATCTTGACTGCGTTAAATGTCCTAAAGCACGCCAGCGTAGAGATCGTGCCGTGGCAGCACGCCATGGAAATGACCGACTTGAGTGATTGACAGCCCCGGAGTGGGCTGGAGTGAGGGCGATTTCTGGATTAATGGATTTGATTATTATAATGGTTTTCTGGTTCCTCCTTTTTGAGTTTTCAAGATCTTGTTGCTCTTCTTGGATCTTCTGCTCTCTGGCATGATGGACGGCGGACTTTGTCCCGCTCTCCATCTGCGTCGACCAACCAACACCCAGTAAAGGTGGAGGAGGAGGCCTCTTGTCCACAGCGATGTCACTGCTGACCAATCAGAGCCTCGAGGGGAGGAGGAGGCGGGGCAGGGAGGGAAAGCGGAAGATGAGGAAGACGACCGGTCACCCTGAGGTCACATTTGTGCGAGTGTACATCAAGCTAAGCACACAAGCGTGTCTCACCATACCATAATCTCTTGATTCTATGGCAAAGCCGTTTATGATTTGAGCAGCAGAAAGAAAAGCTGATTGTATAACTGTGCCTCTCTGTATCAAAAGACGCATTCTCACTGATTTAGTTTTTTTTTTTTTGTGGATGGATGGGCCCTGTTGATTGTTGTGGTTCAGATTTGGAAGAATCAGGGGAACAATATTGCATTGTAGTACAGTGCTGTACGTCAAGCAAGTCTTGATGCCCCAGAGGTTGGAATCATGTCTGTTTTAGTTGTTGGGGCAATTGTTAGGCGAGAATGCCGTTAAGCGGGTTAGAAATAGGATAAAGTCTCTTAGGTAGGACTTTTATGTGTGAGAATGGACCAGGGAGAGGCAGCCGGGGGGGGGGGGGGGGACCAGGGACCTACAGTTAGGTGGATTTAGAGAGCACGTCCAGAAGGCCGGGAGGGCCACCATTTGGGACTTCATGATGCGTTGGCCAGCTGTATCGCTCGGTTGGATAAGAGCTCGGCACAAGAAGAGGGTTTTCCAGAATGAGGAATGGAAAAATGATCCTTCAAAACAAAAGCGCAGGTTTTTGGAGGCTCTTCTTATTCCACAGGGTACAGTTACCAGAGCGCTGACCTCACTGAACAGGGTGGAGTACTGCCTCTGCGTATGCATCATGTATCTGAGATGGAAATTAAGTTGTGACTTTTCCTTTCTGTTGAGTAAACAAAACTAAACATTTTGCTCAAGGCAACTCAAAAGATTTCATGACTTGGATTTCACTGCACCTACTGGTAAAATAATAAACATTTGTGCACGATAACTTTGGTTGCTCTGGGGAAAGATCAAATTGGATTTGTTATTCCTGTGGTACTACATTACCTCTTCCAGAAATTGGACACGTTGGAAACTTTGGCTACAAACTTTAGAGATATCAATTCTAATTCCGATGGAGGGCTTTTCCCTCTCATCGGTATCAGTAATCTAGACGCAAATGTGTAAACCAGACATTTGCATGGAGATTACAGATACCGCATGAAGATTACAGATGCCTGATCTCCTATCTGATTTTTGCAAAGCTGGATGCAAAAAAGGTGTTGTAAGAATAATTGATATGTTTGGCACCCTCCATAATATTCCAACTGCTTTCAATTTGGGAACCCTTAATTCGGGAGAAAATAACATGTTTGATAGATCCTAGCCTAGGTGTGGTCCAGCCTTGGTCCAGGGCGGTTGGTTGGTCTTAACGACCGGACCATGCTGTTAATGAAATGGTATTCCACCAGGGTGATTGTCAAAAGTAGTTTACAGCAACCACTCAGGTTAAGGTGCTGCCGGTTATCGGTCTCGCCTCGCCTGAGCTCTCACCTTTTGACCTCCGCTTGCAATATCAGTGTAATGACTAGGCAAGACGCATAATGTCCTGAGGTTGAAAGGATTCGCTAGGAGTTAATGTGAAAAACGAATTAAAGTGCCTTCATAGCAAACTGTCAACCAAAGGTTTGGTGTTCCTTTCTGTCAGTGTGCTTCTAGTACCCCACCCACCCCTTCTCTCTCTCAATTCAATTCACTTTGCTCTATTGGCAGGAACAATGAAACACTATCGCCAAAGCTGTTCTCTATCTACTCCCTCTTCTCTCGTCACTGCAGTGTGTATGTAGTCAGCGGTTTTGCATGCACGTCAACTGATTCAGATTAGCGAGCGCTGGGTGGAGACGATGCTCGGAACACGTCCTCGCTACGGTGAGATCGCGTCCCCTTATCATTGTGTGATGGGGAGTGATTTCCAACGGGGAGTTTGAGCATTGCAGAAGTGGCGTTCTGTTCGTATGTGATGCATAAAGTGCCCATGTTATATGGTATCAAGTGACCTTACTGTAGTTAATTTCATTACACACGGCCCTCTGGTGTAAACAGGTGTGTGTGTGTGTGTGTGTGAGAAAGATTCCCCGTTTCCATTTAGATGTCAGCCCTTAGTTTGATGTCTGCCTCAAACCCCACTTCCCCTCCCGAATCGTAAAGGCAAGGACAATTTTATTTATCACCAAATGCAATCACTGGTCAAACGTTCAATGTTTCTAAGACGCAGGTGTGGATTTATTGAGTCAAAACGTCCCCCAGCGCGTTTGACAGCATCTTTCTGCCGCTGAGTTACTTCAGATATGACTTCAGTTGATTTCGTGACTCGTACGCCATCGTCCTGTACACGGGACCTCGCATCAATACACTCATTATACCATGATACCTTTTACCCTGATAGCAGGGCCTCCGATCTGTTAACAACCGTCAACGCGTTCAGTCTCTTAACATTGTTTAGGTCGCCTCCGTTCTCTGTCAAGTATTAAGTGCATTTGGATAACGGCATCCTGCCCGGTTCGTCTGAACTAACCCCAAGTGCAGAACGAGTTCCTGATGATAAAAAAACAAACACGACAGCAACAATCTGTCAACTACTCGGTGCTTTTCGTCCGTGCTGCTTTCTATGTCGTCTATGGTGTTCTTTGTCACACAAAGGTTTAGTTCTGTGAGCGGAGAGGACAGGAGCGGCCCGGGGGGTGATACGAGTGTGCTGTGAAATATAATGTAAAGCTCTTAATACTGTTTAATAGAGGTGGAAATCATCTTCACATGTAATAATTTAGCAGAGTTTATTAGACTGTTCAAAGGAAGTAATAAACTACATAAAATGATCATCTCCTCTGTGTTGTTTTTTTTCTCTTTTTCAGTTTTGGATACTTGGGCGTATTCAAATGTTTTATTCGTCAATATAAATACTTTTTTTTTTATAGGACATTAAAGACTGAGCTGATGGTTTTGGAAGAATTTCTATTGAGTAGGCCTACACTGGTCTGAAAATGACGATTAAATCCATCTGATTATGCTTAATCTTCTGAGTCTTCTTTTAGTAGACACATGGGTATTAAAATAAATTAGGTATTCATTTGAAAACAGTATTAAACCTAATCGGGGAAAGAGTTAATGCTAAATTGATGACATTTAAATGCATAGGCTATTTTGAATACTAGGGCTGCATGTAAAAGTCGGCTGATATCAAAAATATACTTTACTCAATACCATGATGTTAATGTAAAACATTTGGTTCTGCCATTGCGAAATTATGCTTAACTGACAAACGACAAGTACATTTTGACATCCATTCTTCAAGAAATCATTGCAGAATCTACAGGCAATATCACGATTGTACTCTAGTGCTTCTTAGATAAAGTGCCTATCTATCTGTTAACATGGTGATCCTCAGCAGGGCTTTGAATAATGAGGAGCCAAAAGATAACGAACACAAAGGCCACAATGTTACGTGATACTTTGACACCCCCTGGTGGCTTCAAGTGGCACTACATCAATATCTAACAAGATCGTATTCAATGAAAAAAAAAGAAGCGCAGAGAGAAAGACAACCATATTTTTCTCTACATCTGAACAGGCATAGTTAAGGCTCATACGTTTTTCCAGTCATAACTATGAACACTATGGAATGATGAACCTCCACTTGCCGCTGGGGGAAAAAAGCAAAATTGCTAAAGTAACAAACGGGATCCTATGGAACGTGTTGGACAAAGGCTGCTTCTGTTTCCATTACATAACCAGGGTCCCTGGCAGGGCCTCGCCACAGTCCTACAGAGGCCGGTTCCTGGGGCGGGCCTCAACTGAACGGCAGGAGACTCCGCTTGAAATGCCCTGGCCTCGGCCAGAAGCTTAAAAACTAGTGAAACGCCACTTCATTTCCCCCTCCCCATGCAGCGATCCATCAGCATTCAGCATCACCATCCAACCTGAAGATCTCCTCATCCGGTGGCTCTAGGAGCCACACTGTTATCAAACCATAAGGCACCAACCCGGGTAGACTATAATCCCCGGAATATAACAGGATATACAAAAGGACAATCAAAGTGCAGTTATTGAACATTTGAGCATTTCAGACTGCGAGCGATGTTTTGGAGGAAGACTGGAGACTCAGGGGAGTCCACAGACCAGTTGCAATGGAGTCAGTTTCCGTCGCTTACTACTTGAATTACGGATTGTGTCGGTGACTCAGTGATCTGTCCGGCGGCCACCTTAGAAGTAGAGGCGGTCCGAGATGGCGGCGGGCAGGTGGGTCATGAGCTGCATGCGGATCCACCAGTGCGGCTCCATGGGGTTGTAGCGCGTGTACGGCCTCTTGGACATGACGGCGTCGGCGATGTCGTCCAGCACGGGCCTCACGTCGCGGCCGCCACCGGTGCAGCCCGAACGCACCAGCGCCATCTGCTGGTCGAAGTGCGCCTTCCCGTACTCCTCCTTGATGGCGGCGGGCGCCTCGTGCCACAGCTTGTTGGCCGCGGCAGACACCGTGTCGCGTGCCAGGTTCCCCGTGGCGCCCGCGAAGCTCCCGGGCTCTACGATGGACACCTTGACGCCCCAGGGCCTCATCTCGTAGCGCAGGCAGTCGGAGAAGGCCTCCACGCCGTACTTGGAGACGCAGAGCGGCGAGCGCAGGACGCAGCCCATGCGGCCGTACACCCCGGTGAGGTTCACCACGCGGCCTGCGGTCAGAGAGTCAGTCAGTTCTTATTATTAGAGTCAGTTAGGTCTTATTATCAGAGTCAGTCAGTTCTTAGTATCAGAGAGTCAGTTAGTTCTTATCAGGCCACCGAGGAGACTGTATGAGCAGGTTAAAGGACCCTTGTTTCACCACCATGTACGAGGTTCACTCGTTTTTGACAATAAATCGTTTTTCACCATTTCAAAATCCATCCACTTGACATGACATGTAGGATGGTGAGAACAAGTCCTCCGTCAACTCCATGAATAGGGGCCCTTTAAGCCTACAAACTCTCCAAGGCACATGGTGATGCTCAACAAATACATTTTGGTCACCGATGGTTTGGTTGTTAATAAATGTATGAGTACTAGTCAGGTATCATCACACACACACACACACACACACATACACACACAGTTAGGTTACCACCTTTAAAGGTTTACCAGGGCCCGGACGCCAGCACACAGGCTTGTGTTAATCCTGTGTGCCCTAAAGCTGGCAGGCATGCAGGTCCACAGTTAAGCTGTCTCAAGAGGGAATTCCTCAAACATAACTCTGAGTTTAAATTGGTTGTAGAAGTACACCTATGCATAATGAAGCTGGGGGAGAAAACCCTATGACTAAACGAGTACCACATCTGAAAACAATGCTTTTGGAAAACAAAAGCACCTTTTGAAATTAAATCGAGTTAACAAATCAAGTCCACAATAGTCAATCACATAAATGTGTGATTGAATAGTGCTTGGCTGGGCACTCCGGTGACCCAAACCTCTTTAAAACACAAAAAACGCACAAACACACACAGACCTTTGGCCCTGCGGACTAACGGCAGGAAAGCCTTGGTGACCCTGATGGTTCCCCAGAGGTTGACCTCGGACACCTGCTTGTAGGTTTCCATAGACGTGAACTCTACTTCCCCAAACGTTGAAACGCCAGCGTTGTTCACCAACGCCCACAGGCCTGCAGCACAGAGAATACAAAGGTGTAGGCTATATACATGTTTATATGTATTGTTTATATACATTTTACAAAAAGGGTTGTTCTGGCTTAACAGCCAAGTTCATTGTGATATGTATTGCATATGCAAGTTATCACTAATATAACTACCTGTTGCTTTGTCAGCCAGACTGTCTTGGACATATTCCACAGCCTTGGTGACCTGGTCCTCACTGCAGACGTCGAGTTGCAACACGTTCATGCGATCACACTTGAACTCCTCTAACTCCTTCGCCCCCTCTTCATCCTGAAAGGTAGGCATAGCTCATACTTTTACTTTTTAACAGCCACGAATACCATGTTAGTTTTACAGCTTCATCATGTGTAATGGAAAACTGATTCGATGTTATATATATATATATATATATATATATATATATATATATATATATAAAACAACGCAACATTTACCTTTAATAGACAGCCTGCGAATACCGTGAATCCCAGTTTATGCAGATGTTTGGCGAGTGCTTTGCCAAAACCAGTGTCGCAGCCAGTGACGAGCACTGCTTTGTTTTTGACCTGGGGAAACGTCAGTGGTCATCAGAGTATGTGTGCACTGTGACCACTATTTAATGGACATAAAATACAACGTGTAAACAATGAATTCCTTTAACAACGACAAGGCGTACACAATGCAACGACCGAAGATACGAGTCAGTACTCAAAACTGCAACACATCCGTACTTGAAGCTCTGCAAAGTCAGGCATCCACGACCCATCACATATCACATCACTGTGCGTATAAACAACATATCAAGCCGTGCATAATATAACAACCATACCTCCACCACTCCTCTAGGAACTCTAGGCATTGCAACGTATGCCACGAAAACCAAATAAACAAACACGATGCATTCCGTGACGCTCCTCTCTGCAAAGCCGAAACATCCGGCAGCGACGTTGAGGATCGCCGGCAGCCCGAAGCCCAGAGCCGCAGTCAGAAGGACCGAGAATGACCCCAGGAGCACAACACGAAGCACAGAAGTCGAGGCCATCTTGAGGAAATAACCTGTTTACTTTTTGCCTCTTTTTTCGCTGGTTGAGCTGGTCTACGTCGTGGGAGGGACCTGCCCCCTGTTCCAATCACGCTAAGGGATTTTGGCCCTGGGAATTTCCATCGATCTAAAGCTCTTGAGTCATGGGTGTCCATCGTGCAAAGAGTGTAGAACGTCGTTGTACTCAATGGAATATAAGAGGATTGATCCAATCTTCCTTTATTAGTTGTTAAAAATTGCATACACGGAATTGTGTATTGCTGAATGTTGTGGCCACTAGATGGCAGTGCAAGCACTATACATCCAGACATGGCCAGCAAGCGCCCTCTAAAGTGAAGTTATATGTAGGCCTACACAGGTCATAAACGCATGTCAAATCCCAACCCAAATTAACTCAGTCTAGGGTTTATTCAGGATTGTATCAAATAGTCTGTTAACCAAATACACATTTTGTTAATGACATTAAGCTATTAAACACACAAATAAAAGCTCTTCAGTCAATCATTCCTTTGAATGTGTTTTTATTCTGTTGGTGACCGAGCCATGGTGACATGAACATTAGGAGCAACACAGCAGTGAGTGAATGCGTTTGGCAAAAAGACCAGTGACAAGGTTGTGGTCGTCGTCAAGGGAGATAACAACACTGGAAGACAGCCTGCCGAGGTTAGCAGAGAGCGAGCGCTTCAGCGTAAGGCACTTGATCTTGATAGCAGAGTTTCAAAAGCAGGGCCATGCAGAAGTTGGCCTTCTTTCTTTAAAGATGCACGTTTGTAAACTTTTGTCCCCACAGAGTGTAGGATTCAAGGATTTGGAAGTCCAAGATACAAAAAAGGTGCATCTCAAGCGTTACGGACTGAATATTACAAAAACAAACAAATTGAATATACATACGTCCAGCCCATCAAAAAAAAAAAGAAAAAAAAAAGTATTTTACCCACAGTCCAGCCATTGTTATTAATACAAAAGGATCAACGCCGTGCAACCAATATGGATATGATTGTTAAATTGATTAACTATCAATTCAGAGAATAATGTCAACACGATTCCAGGACTGATTGTCCAGAGAATTCCAACCAAACTCTGGTTGAGTTTTTCCTCCTAGTTTGTCTGCCCCCCCCCCCTCTAGTACAACACATGATAGGCATGTTGGTTCAAACTTTAGTGCCGCTACATTCCTCCAATGTAGCTACAACATTGCAGTTGATTTTCAGATCATTGTACCTTCCAACAAAGTGGACCAATAGCAAAAGGTAATGACACAATTTCCTAATACCCTAAAAACACTGATATGTAACTGGTGGGTGGGAGATGGAGAACGTGCATAAGGGCGTCGTTTTGCCTTCAGAGGACCTACGGAATCAGCGCGTCGTGACATAGCGAGTGAACTTGTGGCGCCTTCGTTTTGCCGTTCCTTTACTTGAGAAAAGCGTCCAGTTTTTTCTGGATATTCTCAAACGAGTCCTCCCCCATGTAGTCGGCCTGCCCCCGCTCCCAGCGCTCCTTACGCTCCTCTGACGACAGGCGGGATTCCTCGGACGTGGCAGCAGCAGCAGCAGCATCCTGGCCTTCCTCCTCCTCCTGGACGATGGGAGGATTCAAAAGACACGTGACCAATTAAATAACAGCCAATGAAAAGTGTGGAGAACAAGCTTCAGATTAAAATTAAGCGTCAAATTAAATTAATTAACTGCATCCGTGGAAATTAGCATGCAAAGCTAACTACCAGAGACGGGACTCTTCCAAGAGCGGTAGTAGTGGTTAACAATGGCCATCTATTATTATTATTATTATTATTATTATTATTATTATTATTATTATTATTATTATTATTATTATTATTATCATCATCATCATCATCAATCCAGTCCAACCACTTCCTACTCCTCATACCTGTCCCTCCTCACAAGTGTCACTGTACTGGGAGCAGATGAGAGGACAATTTCAAAAGACAGACTTAAAAAAAAACAAAAAAACACTGGGAGATCTAAATCCAGTTAAGTGGAGCTCATTTTAAATAGGCCCAAAAATGGTGGAATCTCGTGAAATACATATTCAGAAAAATAAATCAAAATTATAATGTGTTTATTATTCACCTCGACACAGCCGGAGTGGAAAGGCTGGTCCCCGTAGCGCTCCTGGAGCAGGGGCAGGACCTCCCTGGAGTACAGGGTCCACCAGTCCAGGAGGAAGGAGGAGTGGGAGGTCACCGCGTCCTGGGAGCCCCCCCTGATCTTCCCGGCTTTGGGGTCAAACGTGAGACTCCATGGCTTCATCTGCCCCAGGAAATGGACCACCTTGGCATTGCCTCCGTACCTGAAGTGGGGGGGAAACAAATCAGTGGCGATTTCTCTAAGACTGCAAGGCTCCCTAAAATTTCCAAAATTAAATGGTCAAAATATACTGTTGTGTTAACATTTCATTGACTAAAAATGCATTAGAACACGTCCATCTCGAAGACGGGTTTGTTCAGAATCAGCTGCTTATCGCAGGTCGACTGACTCGATTTCCTTCTTATACATTCCCGTAGCGTCACAGTGCATTTGCCTGTTGAAGCTCAGTGTCCATCCACTTCAATGGGGTTGCATAGAACCGCTTTTTTTAGTGTGTCGAAAGTCGGTCACTGGATAATGCTGCAATTATGACCCTCCCACGGACGCTCAGCGTCTCTGGGGGTGAATGGAAGAGTGGGCTGGGCTTCTGCGTGATGATTAGAGGGTCTGCGAAAGACTGAGTTGCCATTTGATTGACAGCGATTTAGAACTATAAAACGTCGCCAGAGCTATCTTAAGTCCTCAGTCCCATCACGGATTTTGCAAGCGAGTCGAAAGACGAACTGCAACCTATTTCTTGTTATTTGCTTGGCGGAATTGCTAGACAATTTTCATCGTACATCACACACACACACACACACACACACACACACACACACACACACACACACACACACACACACACACACACACACACACACACACACACACACACACACACACACACACACACACACACACACACACACACACACACTTCAGTTTAACATAATTCCCACATTTCCTTGTTCAAGTATAATATCATTTTGGTAGTTGGACATCACTTTGATTCAGGGAGCCTGAGGTCTGAACTTCAAGTCCTGTATTCAGATCAGGACTTGCAGGGTGACAGGGGAAAGCTGTGTGATTTCTTAGTGTTCCTTAAAGACATGGAGTTGGACAGTGCAATGCCTCATCTTTACAAACTGTTCTCATTAGTGGCAACAATTGGAGCTACATCTGTATGTGTATAATGGAGCTTCTCCTGTTTAAAGCGGCCCAAGTCCTACACCCATAACACAATGGGCCAAGGCCGTTTAAGCAGCCTAGCTCTGCTGGCCATTGAGAGTTGGTATGACAGAGCATTGCCTTGAAAAGGAACAGAGGATAATTTACATTCAATAAATTGACAATTTATATGATGTAGGCCGAAAATGAGCTTCCCCTCTTTGAAAGACCAGCAGCTGCCACTGGAAGAAATGCAGTTCTGATTAATTAAACTGAACTATGTATTTTTTCTTTGAAACGAGATTATGGCAACAGGAAGTAAGCATTGGTTCTTTGAAACAAAGTTCCCCGCTGTTTGAGGAAATGAAAAACCAATATTGGATCCCGCCTAAATCAGCAACATTTAATCTTGAAGAATGTTGATTTGATATATTTTTATCATGGCCAACACATCTAAAAAGAACAGCTCGTCTGTAAAGACATATTGCATGAAGGCTACGTCATTTGCCAATTCAGCACACATGCTGGCGTGTCCCCCGCCACTGCTGCCATGCAACCTCTCAAGTTCCTCGATAAGGTTGTCAGAGTTGGAGTCAGAAGTGAATCGTCTTTGATCCCTCTGGCCAACGGTCATGTTATCGATATGCTCACTGTCTGGTTGTTAAGGGGGTGGAGAGAGAGAGACAGAGAGAGAAGAGAGCACAATGAGCAGCCAGTTACTCTGGTAAGGTTCTTTAAAAAAACCTGCTCTATTTTGGTCTCCGGCATCAGCTGTTGGAACCCGAGGGGCGACCAGCCGGCTGAATGGTTGGGGAGGCACAAGTGGGGGCCTCGCCTCCTGGTCCCGCGGGCCAAGCTCTTCCTCGCTGGTAACCTAATGTAATGTGCGGGCAGGAACCTGCTTTCATGTGACCACGTATCCCCTTACCTCACGGCTTTGCGTCTCATAGCGGAGGAGCTCGGTAGCGCTGACAGAAACACACTATACCTTGTTTCAGTGCTTTGCTATGTCTAAAAGCCTAGCCTACATATGAACGGTTCTAGATGAAGAAAGGGGGACGTTGGTCAGATGGTGGTAGGAGTGGTGGTGGGGTTTGCACACGTACTGTTTGAATGCAGGAAGGTATGTGTAGAGGGCGATGCTGCTGAGGTTGTAGATGAAGGGGAGGTGCTTGGAGATGTCTGTCGTGGACCAGCTGCTGAAGAACCCGTTCAGAACCCCCTGATCTCCCCCTGCAGAGGAACAGCAACAAACGAGTCAAACCCTCCTCTCAAAGAGGCATATTACAAGACAGCTACACTTTGTATGAAGGAACAAAGTTACGAAAGTCATTTTGTTCAAAAGAAAGAAATTAATTGAGTAACACATCCTTGTGCACGAATGCCTACAGGTAGATGGCCAACATTGGGGTTTGAAGCCAGAACCTTCTCAATCAAGCAGCTCTGGGTGGTATTCATGCAGCATTGCTTTTCTTGCCACATCAACGGATGACATGACAAACGTGTGTGGAAGGGACCTCCTTGGATACAGGCCTACACCGGATGGAGAAATCCAATGGGTGACATTGCAACCAGCACTGCGGCTGTCCAAAGGCATCCCCACTCAATGATTTGTATTGACAGACTTGGCAATTGGTTCGATAGCTTTGCTAAAAGATGGTGACAGCCAACTCATGTGTAAACGTCGCAACTGCCAGAACCACTAAGCCATTTTTTCCCCCTCATCAAACAATACTGTTCTCACTGGCAGAACAGGTCTGAAAAGGCATAAAAGGCAGAAATACTAGCGATTGAGCATCAAATTAAAACATAATGTTGAAAAAGGGAAATGTTCAAGTTGTATAGGAAAAAGATGGAACTTCCGGCCACTGGGAATAGAACACAATTTCAAATATCTTAATCATTAAATGCCATCCCACATAGGATACGACATAGGAGATGTGTTCAAATGGGAGATAGGGGCAGGTATTAATAGCAGGTTGGGTCTTTGACAGCTCATCTACAGCCCCAGTCATGATTTACCAGCTCATGTTTATAAAAGGAATCGCCTGCTTTGTCAAATCTTTGGTTCTGTCCCAAGGGGTATGGTTGGGGTAGGGTGTCCCAATACTTAAGGGAGCAAGGGGGAGTGCTGTTTTTCCCTTAAAAAAAATAAATAAAAAAAATTAAAAACATGCCTTGAACGCTAGCCAGCTCAGTGGCTGACTTGCAGCTAAGGGCACTCAAAGCAAGGTGTTCTTGTTAAGGGGACTGGGCCTTTGTCTTAGTGTCCTCCATAGAAGCAGTTCAACCTTATCTAATAAGACCAGTGACACTGACCAACAGGTCAATCTACAGTGCAAACATGTGCATACCAAACCCTGGCCCCAAGACTACATTTAGGTTCAATGTGTTAAACTTGTGGTACTGGCACACACACACACACACACACACACACACACACACACACACACACACACACACACACACACACCCCTGAAACCAGACGCTCCTTCAGGTCAGAAATAACACTCACATTGAAAAAACACATTGCCGCTGTGGTTTAACCAAACCAACACACTGAACCCCTGAGGCTTCACCAAACCACGCATGGGAACAAACATCCTCATTTTTTTTAAAAGGAGGATGAGCCCATCAGGAATGCCCCCCCCCCACCCACCCTCCCTCCCTCTCTGGGACAGTTTTTCTTGGCAACAGACAACCCTGGACACTGAAAACCACAGAGATACACGCTACGTGGCACTGCAGTCATTTTCCAACAGGCCACGTGATATGGGAATCAATGGAGCATGATTTTGGACTACACTGAAGTGCAATGGCCAGAGGTTAGCAAATAGGCATGTTGAAAACATTGTTATGTCATGTATGTGACACACGCACACAGCCTACAGAGCTAAAGCTAGTGTAAAGGTCAACGGGAGCGCTGGTAACGGACCAGTGTGCGTAAGGGGGCCATCCTCAGCTATATATAAACATCTTTATTCATTAAAATGCCACTGGGCCATCAGAGTGTCAGTTCAGGGGGATTCTAGGAGTGAGGAGGCTCGTTTCTACACCACAAACTAGAGTAAACTGCTTGTTGTTGTTGGCTATTGTTTTGCTAGACAGACTGAACGCTGGCAAGCAGCGAGTGGATGAGAACTGGGTGTTCGCTTCACAACGTGTGAGCCATCGTCAAGTGGACTAATTGGTGCTTCAGGAAAACCGCCCACAAAAGAAACTAAATCCCGTCAACGTAAATGTCGTGGATTAGAAAAGGGTTCAATCTCAGTATTGAGGCCACTGGAGATATTGGAGCCCCACGAAAGCTGAAAAAAAGCTGAACAATAAAAGAGACACCTTCTCAAGTCTAGGAGATGTCCCTCCTATCAAACTCCAATCGTCAGCATGTGACTGTACCGTCAGACGCAACTGTTTGGTGTTGACAAAACAAAGCCGATACATGCTCAGTAAAAATAGGTACATAGTGAATTAATCACTGCCAAATATACTTCTCGTCAACGTATCATTGCAGCTCAAATGTTTTTCTGGCTCTTCTTACCCTAACACCAACAACAAGTGTATCAAAGCAAAAGTTAATCTGAAACCAGGTGATGAAATGGTGTACTTGACCATGCCCAAGTCTTTCGAAAGGCCAAAAATCTTTCCATGAATAAAATTTTTGTCTTCAAGGTTTACGACACACTCCCCCAAAAAACTGCTGTGATGCAATGGAGTTACACAAGGGCTGCTTGTTCTGTAACTGGCATAAGGGTCTGCTGCAATTTGTGTACTATATTTAATAGCGACATTCTGAGGAAAAACACGATCTGCCGCCAAGATGCGGACCACAATCCCTGTGCATCTCAAGGGTCACTGAATGCCAACCAGTGATCTGTGTAAAACAGGGATTTCCTTTAACAGATATTGCGTCTAGGACATTTCTAAATGCAAAAAGCACACGATACTTGTAGACAATTAACCTAGGTTTAATGCATGCATACATTAGACTCCTCTCTAGCAGAGAGAGTTCAAAATACAGTTTGACAGTTATTTATACTGTTTCAGATCCTCCCCACAGAGTTGCCTGTGTTCTCATAGAGCAGAAGAGTGCACAAGAGGATGTCTTATCCCTTGTGACCGATTTACCCAACTACGAAGGTTAACATCACGATTGATTCTGAGGAAGGCAGGCCGGTTACCCATAGAAAAGGGTTTACATTTAGATGCCACTGATGAAGGTGGGACAGTTGACCAGAGCACAAGGGTTAACATTTTGATGACATTGCTCACTGGTGAGGTGGCTGAACCAAGCACTAAGGTCAATATGTAGATGACACTGAGGAAAAGCAGGGTGGCAAGACAATACACGGAATGGAAAACAAAGCCTTTATGACTAAACGGTAGCAATGTATGAATTTTTTCATTGCAAGAGTGATTAACCCCTGAGAATAACCTGGCGTGTCTGGTCCGCTTGAGACAGGGAGCGCCTTGTGTCTAGGTGACCATGGCTTGGCTTAAACTACACAGCAAGCATGGGTTATATCGGTCACATTTTACCACTGAGTTGCAACAGCTCTTTAAAATCCAAGTTCACACCTGGAAGCATCTAGACAGGCTAAACTGAGAAAACCGTCAATGCAAATACAATGCATTTGAACGGGAGGTGTAAATAACGACATTAGACGTCCGTTTTTATTGGGAAATTGTCCGGGTTTCAAGCTGGGCGTCACCGAACACCGACAAATATATACATCAGTAATTAATCAAGATAACATATCCAGATAACCAAGAGTCTGATGACCTGCGCTATGGAAACTAAATGACAAATAATAAGCATTCTGAGCAGACTTCAAATAAAGAAAAAAAACAACAACCATAGATCAGATTGAGAGTGGTACCGTCAAAGCTGCCGTGCTCGGTGCTGTACTGCATCAGCTTCTCATAGGTCACCATGGAGGGCTGGAACACGAACACGCCAGTGTTGAAGCAGTCTGGCCAGCCGGGGTCCGGGGCTGCGGACAGCTCCTCCCGCTCAAACAGGTCGTCAATGTTGGAGACCACCTGGGTGGACAGACGGACGTACTCGTTACTGTGGCTACTTGGTTTACCAAATGCTGCAATCCAAAGCATTACAGTGACTACAGACACATGCTGTAATCCAAAGCATTAGGGTGAACACAGATACAGGTGATAATGGAGCAGATGGAGGGTCAGGCATCGAGCTCAAAAACGGATAGACTGCAGACATTGTAGGATCGAACCCAGTACCTTTCGGCTGGTAGTCTATTACACTATAACCAGTACAATACACTATCAAGGGCTCATATATACACACAAAGAATAAAACCTCTCAAACCAAGTGGATATCTGTCTAATATTGCAAGATGTCCGGAGACCCACCAGCGTATCTGCGTCCATGAAGACACATTTGGAGTAGTGCGTGAGGGTCCAGCAGTGGAGTTTGGTGAAGGTGACCCCCAGGTCGGGCCTCTTCATCATGGCCAGGTGGGCCGTGTCCCCGCTGTCCAGAACGTCCACCACCCGCACCTCGTCAAACAGCTTCTTCAGCACAGACCTGGGGGGGACAGACGGACAACCAGAGTCCTTAGCCTGTAGTCGCCACCCCGGGCTGATCTGGTTCCTGAGGGGCTGAGGTCCATGGTGACTTACTGGCAGGGGTCGGAGACCTGTGGACCGGTCAGCACCACCAGCTTCCGGGTGGTGTGGTGGTTGCGCAGAGACCGGGCCAGGACCATGGCTCCCTTGGCGTAGTTGTCATTGGTTGCCAACGTGACGAAAGCCTGTTCTGTGGAACAGAATTAACAAAAAGATAGAAACATGAATATGTGCGTGTGTGCGCGTGACCCTATTGGGGCCAAACACTTGCCAAGCGGAAGTTTGACGAGCGATACACCAGCATATCTAAATGCTTAAAGCAGAACCAACCTCAACAACTTCCATGTTCTCACGCCAACTTGTTTTACAACGGGCTGATGAACCCATATATCAACAATGCAAATGCCAGCGGGGAAAGATTTCAGCAGCTGCCAAGCCTTGTATCAGAACAACAACTTGCTCGTCATAGAAAATACTTTTTCTTACAAACTATGTAGCCTACTTAAAAAAAACAAATAATCACGATAGACAAACCCGTTTCAAACCAAATGTCAATACAATGCAGTAGGGCTGGGTGATTAATCAAATTTTGATCGCAATTTCGATTTCAGAGTGAAACGATCACCAAACGAATATAATCGAGTTGAAACGATTTAATTAAAAAAATAAATGAAAAATTATAGAAATTGCAGAACAGCTGGATTCATATCTGGACATTATTTTCTATTTGACCATTTTGTGTATATTTTTTTAAGGGGAAATTTCAAAGTTCTCATTTACAAAGTGGTTTTTTTGGAGAGAAATTATGAATAAATGCATCATGTTTTCAAACTCAAAAATAATCGTTTGAATAATCGAGATTTCAATATTGACCAAAATAATCGTGATTATGATTTTTTCCATAATCGAGCAGCCCTACAATGCAGTGAAACGTTATCCTCTCGTGTGTAGGTGAAATAAATGTGTGCTCTGGAAGACTATTCAAAGTGTGACAACAGTGAACACAATCAACCATTCATTCATGTTTAAAGCAACAATGCAGAAGCAACTGGTGCCCATTTGAGTAGCCAAGAAATAGTGGGACACACACACACACACACACACACACACACACACACACACACACACACACACACACACACACACACACACACACACACACACACACACACACACACACACACACACACACACACACACACACACACTTTTTAACTGTCAGAATTCATGATGCATTACAAAAGCACGCCTCAGTAGGCAGTCCTCTTCCAAGTAAAAAAAATCCATCATTCACCAGTGCATCAGTATTTGCTGTTCAGAAGAAAACGCAACCCAGATAGTCTGGTCGTCAGATTGAAGCGTTGACACACAACCCACAGTGCGATAGAACGATAAATGGGTAACTTTTTACGAGACATGTTCTAACTGTCGACAGTTGAGAGTAGACCCCCTGCAGTCAACAGTGCTCAGTTACTTTTACACAATCTATGCAAGACTTAAGTAGTATGCAAAATGCATGCCCTCCATTAGGTTCCAATTAAACGACAACACGCTTCCACTCGTGTCACATACCTGCCATGACTGAAGAGTACAAGTCGTCGAAGCTACGCTGCAGCCGGGACGTCAGAACAGGACACCTTCACGTGAGAGAAGGACCTTGCGTGCTCAGAGTTGGATTTATACCGTGGCTCACCGGAGAGTCACGTGACGTCTCCACTACACACACACACACACACACACACACACACACACACACACACACACACACCCCTCTCCCCGCGTGTAAAGGGACCTGCTCGACGAACCAGTACACGGTGTTCTGGAAAACGCCCCCGTCCAGGGTCTGTGGTGAGGGTCTAGGTAAGTTCAGGGAGTTCAAAACACACACACACATACATTTAAATGTCACGTCCGCAGGTCTAAACTGGAGTAGAACCGAAATGGAGGGTTTTGGTCTGAGGAAAACATCCAATTATCGGAAAACATTTTTGTTTCAACTGAATGGTTCTTCCCCCCCCCCCCCCCCCATATATTAGGCTATACATTAATTATGGCAAACCGTGTCCGTCTTACAGTAGGCTTTATGCGAATATGATTATGAAAGGAAAATGTAGCAAGTCCATGACACATGTGGCAGCATAATGACCGCTTTACAGGCCGCGTGCAGACTGTAACCCGACTCGTTGTCGCCATCTAGTGGCACAGACAATGTACTACGTCCGCCTAACCATAACAGTACTCCACCAAGCTGATTTTGTGTTGAGACGTTGTTTGGTTGATTGATAACTATAGAAACACCATTGTTATCACTACCTTCGAGTTAATCTCAATCATAGTTAACTCTCTCTCCCGCATTTTTTAATGTGTTTGAACTCGGTTCAGTTACATTCAGTACAAATCGTTGGCCCCTTTGTCTTGCCTTGTCATGGAAGTGCTCGGCGGAATGCACACACTGCCATGCAAGCAGTGTTACAGTATGGCTGTCACGTACTGTGAAGCTGGCCAGACTGCTTATGATGGACACACGCCCAGATTTGGGCCGCTGCCAGTACACAAGAGTGACCATGCAGTCATAAAGGGGTCTAAAGTAAAACATTGGCTCTTTCTCCTTCGTAAACTGGGTGTTGATTTGTTTTTAAGATGAACGAAGGAGGCTGAATAGAAGTATAAGGTTTTTTATTGATGTATTCAAGGGAGATTTTAAATATTGCATATGTTTCTTAATGGCTTGACATTTATTTATCATAATCACTCTTTAGTTTGTAATCCTAGGGTTAGGGTTAGAATGGGGAATTATGGTATACAATTTGATTGTGCTTTCATCTATATTTCTATCTTTTTAGTTTTTAAAATAGAAACAAATCAAAAGCTGTGTCCACAAGATGGTGCATTTCCATAATACCAACGATGTACACATACACATGCAGAACACATGCCAAATTATTCAGCAGGTAGGGATGGCTCATTGATTTTATTGTTTGCACTCATCCTGACATCCTGTCAAGCACAGTGAGAAAACATGGCGGGTGGTGCCCCCGTAACCATGGACACAGGGCTGGAGGAGGCGGGGTTTGGGTGGGTGGGTGGGTGGGTGGGTGGGTGTGGGGGGGGGGGAGGGGGCGGGTGCTGTGAGAGTGATGGGATTGAGGGAGGGGTTCTCTGGAAGAAAGGAGATAGAAGAGCTGGGTTGGCAGGGAGAGAGGGGAGAGGGGCTGGGTGGGTGTGGGTGGTGTGGTTCCTCTCCTAGTAGAGGTTCTTCTGCACATGGGCGGCGATGTACTTCACGGCCAGCATGGTCTCAAGGCAGGTGGGCTTAATCTGGGACGCTGGCAGCAGGAACCCGTAGCGGCCTGTGTCGCGCAGCTCGAAGGTGAACGAGTACTTCACCCCCATGTCGTACGCATAGTCGTCCGAGCCGCCGGCCGCAGGGTCTGACCGGGGAGAAAAGCAGTGTTAATGATACTGACGATGATGCTAATGATGATCACACTCATAATAACAGTAATAATATAAAGAATATGCTTATATAAAGGATAACACTAATCTGCTACTATTAATGATAATAAAATACTTAACTATTTTATTTTACTCGTACTAAAGGAAGGAGGAATACTGCTTAATATTAAGGTAACAATGTGGTTTAGTAGATCACTGTCAAAGGTAGATTGGGTATCCCTTTACAATCAGCCATGTCTATTATGAAGCCAGTCATAGAACTGGAACATAGAACATAGAACTCTGTTCTCGCGGCGGGGCGATGTGTGCTGCTGTGGAGTGTATAGAGGGATGGCTCTTCTTGTGGTTGTATACTCACAGATGGTAGCAGCTCCGGGGCCGCTGGTGTAGCGAGTACCGTACAGACTCTGCAGGGCGGACGAGGCGCCCGTAGCCACCTTCAGCTGCACATGGAGGAGGTCAGTAAACAAAGCGTCAACACTGGAAACATTGACATCCAGCCACTTACTGAGAGTGAGACTGGAAACGATAAAAACAGACAATCAAAAATGGATCAAATGTACAGAAACCAGTCATGAAAAGAAACCACCATGTCTAGAACCAGACATATTTAGTCCTCTGTTCATTGTTTTGGGATTTTTCTTTTTAATGATTTATACGTGTTTTAAATCTAAAGAGGAGAAAACATCAAATTGTTCCATATTCTGGTTGTTCTGTCCTCTGGTTGTGGGACTTAAACAAAAGGGCAGAGGGACTGGGAGGGCTGTGTTTTGGTACATACTCATAGACTGAGTACCCCCAGCCCGTTCTGCCGGCGATTTGAATGGGCCCCTCTATGAAGATAACATTTAATATCATGTCAAGAGGCTTGACATCGTATTACTAAAACCAATAAATAACCAAGCATGAATATATGATGCCAGGTGATGTATAATTTGGTTTCAAACATAAGAGACAACGTACACACATTGTACTAATCTTTCTCATCTTGAGCCTGAAGTGCACAAAGCATATGAAAATATGTTCCATCTGCCGATATTAAAATCAATAGCAGAGAGAAAGCAGAAGCCGCGTGTTGAAAGGAAATGAACTGGCACAGACAAAAGGCTCAAACAGGAAATAGCAAAGCTGGATAGAGAGGGTCGGTTATGAAACACTCCTGGAGTTATTTTGTTCTGTAAAACATTGAGGTTGAAGTGACTGACAGAGAGAGAGAGACGGTGAGAGTTTGAGCAGAGGTGTGAATGTTAAGCGCTGTCCTGACCCCCCGTTGAGTGGTAAGAGAGAGCCCCCTATATGCTTCCTATGAGGAAGGGGGTGGGCTGGGGGTGTCACATGATCAAGAGTCAAGAAGTAAATGATTTGGAGTGGCAGAAATTCCAGAGATCAGTGTGATAATGGGACCGACGGGTGGTCCCACGGGGGAGGAAGCTCTCACATACACATTTAATGATTTACTGGAATTGCATCCTGTAAATACATGACAAGGGTTTGATCATATGAAAAGCAATAGGCTCTTGGCAGATCAATAGAGCGGATTTACACTGTGCATAATGGCATTGATACAGAAAGTGAAAAATATCAGAAATAATCAAGCATCTTTATAGCAAGTGCCATGCTGGACGACACTAACCATGTGGTTCCTAGTCTGCCTTATTGTGTGTGCATGAATGTGACTTCAGTCGGTTTGAGAAGGAGTCGGTGACTGACCAGCTCACTGTGGTCTGCGGCCAGGTCGTAGGTGTAGGAGTAAGGGAAGAGCAGGAGCTGGGAGTAGGAGTGGATGGTCAGGTAGGCCTTGATGTCAGCTTTGTTCCTGCGGAGGAAGTTGGCCACGTTCTTGACCTCCACCTCAGACTCGACCTTGGAGCCACAGAAGGTTTCACTGCAGGGGTTGCTGGAGGCTCCGGTTGCTATGGGGAGGAACCCAGCAAGCAGAGATGTCATGTGGGAGAAGAGAAATACTGAAACAATCTGAAATACTGCGAAAAGCAATTCAGGTTTCCATTACCGTTGGAAACTAAAAGTATTTTTCAACACGCGTGTTTTTACTCTACCAACAAGTCGATAAAAATGTAGAGACTGCTCTCCCCTCGCCCTAAATAACCAAACAAACCAACGTCCACATAACCTCTCACAGACGGCTGACTTACTGCACCAGCCTGCGTTCCAGTTCCTGTTGGGGTCTGTCCCGATGCAGCTGGTTCCAGAGTTCCTGGAACGGGTCTTCCTCCACATCCTGTTCTACAAGGTCCCAAAAGGCTGAACTTTACTCTCATGTAACTTTATGTATGTCAAGTAAACAGAACACATTGAGTGGGAGTCCGTTGGACGAAGAGGTATTTGGAGACTTGTTGAACTTACACTCTTGTGGGTGTAGTCGTAGCCGTCGATGTTGAAGACGGGCAGGACGTACACGTCCATCTGGTCCAGCAGGCTGGTCATTTGGGAGTCACTTCCGTAGGTGGACAGGGCCTGGGAAAGATAAAGATCGGAAGCAGTTTTAGGGAGGAGGGAAGACCCATAAAGTTCTCAGCCGAAATGTTTTCCATGACTGTTGGAGTGTGCAGTATTGGGGGCTCAGCCCCAACAACCACCAGACCTCCACTACCCAAAGGTGGACTGTCCTGAAGCGGGGTCGAGTTCAACTACAAATGCTGTTGGACGTCCGTCAAACAACCTCCTGCATATGTACCTCATTGCGGCTGCAACTTTGTGCTTTTTTATTTTTCTATTGGTATTGGTATCTGGCAAATCCGTGTCCATTTGTTTGTCGATTTGACTGTCTAGAGTTACAGGCATATGTTTAATGTATGCACTCAACCTCCTGGATGTGTTATCATATGGGCGGATGAAGGGCACGAGGTATGGGTGGTGCTGTTGTTTTAGTCCTACCTCTTTGACGAACCACTGGCAGAAAGCAGGAGAGATCCACTCTCTGGCGTGGATGCCACAGTCCATGAAGATGGCGGGCTTGGTGACACTGGACTTCTTGCCAAGCTGTTCCAAGAGACATAGGAGATTCAGGTTCATCAGTTTGCTAATGGGAGTTAGGTGGGTTCAAACAGTCTCAAACACACTCTTGATAACCGGTGGTTATTTTCCATGATGGATTAGAAATGTTTTAAATAGTCAAAGTCTGGTGATCTATTCAGGGTGGTTGCGTTTAAGTTTGAAAGGGGTCATGCGTTATGGGGTTGAGGAAGTGAACGGCAAGATGAGGATCTGGGTGAAAGCAAGGCCTCATGGGTATTGCCTCCTATGGGAAAAGCCTCTATAGTTATAGTTGTACCCCTCTACCCCCACCCCAGTGGCTACAGTAAATATCTGTAAATATCGAACACACCTTGAGGAGCGTCATGGGGCGTCCCTCGTAGGTGCTGCCGATCGACTGCTTGCTGATCAGCGCAGGGTTGGAGGTTGAGATGGCGGCAATCCAAGACTGGACCTAAAATGGAGATTGCGGCATCAAAAGATTTAATTAGATTATCACATCAGATATCAGAGGAACAAAGAGGAACCAAAACGGTGCTGTGAGATCTACATATCACAATTATCATATCTTATCTATTAGATAAGATAAGGTATGAAGTACTTTATTAATCCCAGATGGGAAATGAAGGTGTCACAGTAGCGATGTAGTAGACGACAATTAATAACAATAAACATAAATTCTTTAGAATATGCAAGAAAATGCAAAAAAAATCTATATAACACAATATGAGGATTAGAAATGTCATGTCACTGCAGAATGTAAAACCAGTGGTGTGATGGGGCCATGTCTTACCTTGTCCCAGGTGTTGTAATTGGTATAGCTGTGGGTCCTGGGAGTAGGGCCGGTTTGGGCGTCGATGCTGGCCTGGAGGTCCTCGATCAGCACCCTGAGGGCCACACGGCACCACAGAGAGTCCTCAATGTCCACAGTCTACCTGTACTGCAGGCATCCTTGAGCAAGAGGCCTTTCCCCAATCTGCTGCTGCCTGATGTATTTGAATGAATGGCAGCCTGTGTTTCTTTGGATAAAAATGCTGGCGAAATACCGAAATGATGCAAGCAAATGACAAATCTTTTTTGAGTATATCCTAGATTACGACCTGATGCAGATCCACTACAGCATTTAAACTGAAAAAGGAATGCTTTCCTCAGCACGCTTTAGGAATGCATTGGCAAGCAAAATGAGGATTAGGATTCCTTCATTTTGTGTGGAAATGAGAGGGGATGTCACGCAACACCCTGCCTTACTCGGTCTCCATGTCGCTCTGCTGCAGCATGGTGCTGACCAGATCCAGGTAGGCCGCCGGCACGTGGATGTCCACGTCAATGTCGATGGTCACCAGCTCAGCGCTGTCGGGGCTCCAAAAGTCCACCTGCAGGGGGCGCCACAGGCCAACACTTGAACACAAAAAACAGACTCTCCGAAAGCCAAATGTCAAAAGAAGCAGGTAAGACCTTTTAAGTGTATGATTCAGGTATACCTTTTATTTTTATTTTTATGGAGCTACCTTGAAAAAAGGACCAGATACGTATTATGTCTACAATGAGGTAAGAAAAAAATGGAGGGAGAATTGGCCTGTCTGTGTCTGTGAAAGTTGTGAACAAATTGTGCGGATGACCTGAGAAAATGGATCCAATTTAGCCTACATCACCTTTAGCGAGCCAATTTATCCCCTGTGCAGAGTGAGAATCTCACGCTAAGGTAAGGCATGGTGTGAAGAGATGGCCCTACCTCGATGCTGGCAGCCAGCTCCCTAATGAGGACCACATGTTCGTCGATCACAGGCTTCAGGCGCAGCACCTTCTCCCTGGTAGAAAGAAAATAAAAAGGATGCTATATGCTGAGATGAACCAGTACAATATGTACTTTTGAGATGCCATTATTTCACACACACATTTAAGATATTAATACAATTCGGTATTGAGGCAAGTCGACAATTCCTGGCTTTATTTTAAGAATTATTTATGCCCCAAACATTCCTCATAAAACCATTTTGCATTTGCTGCTATGCCATGTTATCGTGTTATCTTTCGGGTATTAATCGACTTTTCCTAACACAGTATTGGCATTATCATGAGCTATGTTATAGATTATCTATGTAGCAACTCCACTGTGTAGATCTTAAAACCTTTTTTTTGTGCAAATAATAGTAAAAATGCTACCTTACCCTATATGTATGTAGCTATACCTTACCCTAACCCTATTTTTATATTTACCTAGACCCTACCCTAACCATATATTTATACTTAGATTTTCCCTAACCCTATATTTCAATTTACCTAGACCGTACACTAACCCTATATGTATATTTACCTAGACCTTACCTATTATGAGAAAAAAAAAAATAGTACCTACGATAAAATTAAGCTGTAGTTAGTTGTCAGAGAGGAATATTATCACAGTACATATTCTTCCCTAATTTCCATTCCATAATCTTATCACAAATGATTTTACTCAATGAACAATTTGAAATGTTACCCCTCAAAGCGTGTGACCTCGGCCAGGGCCAATGCCACCAATCCAAACAGCAGGAAGACCTTCATCTTTGCACAGTGTAGCCGGGGCAGAATCCTGACCACTCTTATAGTCCCCGTCCCTGTGTCCGTCCCCCGATCCTAATCAGCGATGATCTTCTCCCCAGGGAATATCCTGCACACCTGCATGTGTTATTCAAAGGACTTGGTGGCACCAAAGAGATGCTTACTCAATGATTAACCAATAGTTTCCGTGTGTGAACCAAGGTCACCTATTTTTGAATGACAGCTCAGAGAATACGTCCACAGAATGTGTTGTTGATGTAGCCAGCGCTTCACCACCAGGTCTTGTACATTTATTTACCTTTTATTTATATTTTCATATATTCACAAACTGTACAATCACAAAAGAGTACAAAAAAAATAATATCAACACTGTAGCGTCAACATTGAACATGTTTAAATACAACAAAGTACAACCACCACAGATATGGCCAACAAACCACTCCTACCTGGAGTGCTTGTGCTATACAGTCTATTTCTCCACAACTTCCGGAACACCGTAAGTCAAATCTCCGTATGCAACGTACACCTACACTTCAACACTGCCACCGGGAGCACAGAATATTGAACATAAACATAAAGCACATAAACATATTCCCTCATCATAGCAACATAGATCATTTCCACCCGATTGTATTGTGCTTCCAATTTGTTGGAGCACAAAGCAACAGTGAGCCTGTGGACTTTCATGTCCATACTTGCATGCATTTGACCATTAAAGGCACATAGAACCTAGCATTGGGTATAACGTCAAATCAACACCACTCCGGCGAGATTGACATGGTGAAACCTTGCAGTATACAGTATACAAACCATGCTATATGTATTTCTAGTGCTCATTTTGAACTACTGGACAATGAAGTAACTTTCTCACTTGTATGCTGGCACGTTAGCTGTTTATATGAGTAGGACAGCAACAATATATTAGCCAGTGTAAGTCTGGCTGACATTTTATTTTTCGCTTTTTATAAATAATGATTGTGGCCGCACACCCAGTGCTATGTACGGTTAATTAGGTATGCTGGAATGACGTCATATAGAATATACAGAAACACAGCATGCAACATCTGTGGCCTTGTCTTCTCCTGGAGTTTCAGTGCTTTGGTAATACAGTTGGGGTGTTTTCCTTACAAGCATCGCATTCCGCCCGAGCAGGGAGGCGCAGTCCGTCCTCGCTCCTGTCCCGTCCTCACTTCCTGTCGGTGGACTCTGTCTTGCTCTTGGTGGTCAGGCTCAGAGCCTCACTGGCGCGGTAGGACAGCGCGCTCATCTTGGAGCTGATGCTGGGGTGGGGGACGGGGATCCCGCGCTGCGTGCAGCACAGCAGCCGCAGCAGGTTCTTGCGGAAGTTGGCCCCCACGAAGCCGTACACGATGGGGTTGGCGCAGCTGTTGAAGTAGGCGATGCAGATGGTGAAGGGCATGGCCGTGTCGATGATATCCTCGATGGCGCAGTTTTTCAGCACCTTCATCTGGAGCAGCACCTGCAGGAAGTGAAACACCTGGTGCGGCGCCCAGCACAGGAAGAAGGCCAGGACGGCGGCGGCCAGCATGCGCAGCACCTCGTCGTCCCGGGAACGCACGCTCTTCTGGATGTGCCGGGACCTCAGCAGCGCCCGACCAATCAGGCAGTAGCAGGTGATGATGATGAGGAAGGGCACCAAGAAGCCCAGCAGGCTCTTCATCAGGCTGATGGCCAGCAGCAGGTTGTCCGGCCTCGGGTCGTCCGCGGTGTGCAGGATGCCGCACACCGTGGTCGCGTTGGCGATCATGTACACCTCCCGGGTCAGGGCGGTGGGCACGCTGAGCACAAAGGCAAAGATCCACACCAGCACGCAGCTGATGCGCGCGTAGCCCACCGAGCGGTAGCGCCGCGAGCACACCGGGTGCACGATGGCCAGGTAGCGGTCGATGCTCAGGGCGGTGAGGAAGAAGATGCTGGTGTACAGGTTGAAGATGACCAGCCCGGCGCAGGCCTTGCACAGGAAGCTGCCGAAGGGCCAGTAGTAGCCGGTGGCGGTGAAGGTGGCCCACATGGGCAGGGTGATGAGGAAGGTGAGGTCGGAGATAGCCAGGTTGAGCACAAAGACGTTGGCCACCGTCTTGAGCCTCATGTAGCGGTAGATGACCGCCACCACCATGCTGTTGCCCACCACACCGATGACGAAGATGAAGCCGTACACCACAGGCACCAGGGTGTAGATGAACCTGTGGCGCCCGGACATGTTACAGGTCACCTCTATCTCCTCGGAGGAGGCCGGTGCCGTCATGTTCGCCATTTCCATCGCTTGGCGTCGGGCTCTGGGGGCCGATAAATACCACGGGGGGGGGGCCCGTCAGCGGGGGGTTGTCTGTCTGTGACTGATACGGGCCTCGGGCGAAAGGCCTCGGCAAGTCCTAGGAAAGAAAAACACAACAAAAAAAGAAAAATGTCAGCGACAGTCAAGGGGGAGAGCCATGGTTACTGCCGGCACAGGCCATAAACGTTAATTCACATGCGGCCCCTTGAAAGTGCTTCCCCCTATGCCAGCTCATTATGGACCCGCACATTAAAACCTATTGTGACACTTAGCTTTATTCATATAACATAAGAAGCCCTCGGAAGAACAGATGCTGTATGTTATTCAATATTCCACTTTAGCTCCTTTTAAATATTATATAGACAGTCAGCATTGTTACTTCTTCCCCTTTGAAATGGCCCTTCGCTAATGAATGGGGACAGTAAAAATGTACAGCGTTGGCATCAAATAGCTGTCCATCTGGGCGAAGCGTGGGCACCCGGAAGGAGAACATTTACGCTGCGCGTTACGACCTGCGCTAATGAACACTGTGCGGCAAAGTACGTGCTCAAATAGCAACGCCATTAAACTTGGAAGCACCGACGGGCGGGGGGGGAAACGGGCTCCGGCTCCAGTCGCTGTAAAAGACATGTCACGATCCAAGCCCTCGGTGTGCTAAGATACGCAGCATGTGAACTTCTAATCAGCGCACACCTAAACAAACAGGCCAGCGGGGAGGCGGCGGCGGCGGCGGCGGCGGCTCCGTCGAAACTTCTCTCGGTGAGAAAAGCCCAACCTGCACGCTGTGGAAAATGAGCCCTGGGGATCGTTGACTTCTGTCTCTCGGTGTGCTTTGTTTGTGGAGAAGGCAGAACGCACGACTAGGAGATAAAAATGAATTCTGCCCCTTATTTCAGTGCTGTTACATTTTAGATAATGGCTTAGTGTGAGGCAATTAGTTGCGCCATTTGTTTTGTATTTTTCTTTCGAATATTGCCACAAGCCTAATATAGGATACCACTCAGGGAGCTTTCTATTTATATTGCTATATATTCTGTTATATTATACCATAGCTATTATTATACATTACAATATTACCGTGGTACTTTTACATTAAACTATTAAAGTCTGAAAATTAACATCATTCAAACATTTTAATTAGTAGGGTTGTATGATTCTAGGATGTTCAGCTCCCAGCCTGGGTTCTACATTTGATATATAAAAGGACAAGTTACTAAAAAGTAAATAACTTGAAATTTATATTAGGATGAGTATTACTTATATACATGTATAAATACATGCAAGTAATGTACAACAAAGTATATGGTTCATAAACATTTGAATGAAAATTATTGTACAATGTACAAATAATATATCTAGCCTACAATACCACCAACAACCATAACTGTTATTGAGATATTTATTATTGCTATTTATTATTATTATTCTGACTTGTTAGAATAAACAAACTGGAATCCAAATGCAGCCTCCATTTTGCCACAAGATGGCATTCTAGTATAGAACCGTTTGCCCCACAGCCCGGGTCCCTCCGGTACAACCTGCTGACATGTAACATGTAGAATTATGTACTAACCGCGATCCTGATGTGGACCTGGAAGAACCACTTCTACAAATAATCAAATAGCATTTGTTGGCTTGGTTCAATGCAAATCACACCAGATAAATGTACAGTAATGTTACTCTTCATAGACGGTTATACAGTATGTATTTATATATATATATATAATTAGTATATGTTACACTATATTTAGTGTAACATAATATCAACCAGATGACATTCAGAATATGAACATATTCTGAATATATTCTGGTTGATATTAAGAAAATATGCATGATTGTAATATTCAATTTAATTATTAGGAATTTTGAATAAAAGGAAGTTCAAATATACTTCAGGAGACCTACTTCAACTCTGAGTCAATAATCGACCTTATTCCGGTGGACCTCTGAGCATTCCTACTAGCGCTAGAGCAACAACCATATCAGTTGCAGACGTGTGGAGAAATAAAAATAAAAAAGAAATAAAATCTTGACAAAACATTCCTGCTGCAACTGTGACGTCTCCTCTTCACTGGAGGAGACACAACTGCATTAGACGTCAAACGCACAATAGTACTGAACGCTGCACTCTAACCCGTGTGTACCTCCAGAAACAGGTTTGTTGTTTCTGTAGTTTGGTGGACCGTGTGGACGCCAAGGCGGACAGAATAATAGAATATATCTGGGTCTGCTCGACAAAATCTCACACAGATTCTTTGTAAAAAAGCAGGCCGCAAAACAAATGAAATCTGCCCCTTGAGAGCCGTTACGTTTAAGAGAATTGCTTAATGTGTGGCAATCAGTTGCGCCATTTATTTTGTATTTTTCTTTTGAATATCGCCACAAGCCTAATATGGATAACACTAATATGGATAACATTGCCACAAGCCTAATATGGATAACACCTAATATGGATTCACACATTTTTCGTGTCACTAACGACTATAGTCAACTGCAGCCCTTTCAATGTGAGTTCTAAAAGCAGACAACAACCAATCACACTCATGAGTTCACAATTGAATTAAAGAATACCACCATATAAGGACATTCTGTAATTAACATGCACCGGACGCCCTCTGTATCGTCAGGGCTAGCCTCCCTGACCGGCAGAACTTTTCCATGAGGCAGATGCACAAGGTGTGTTTGTTTTTGTTAGTACGTGCGCATGAGGGGGGGTGGGGACACCACTCCGCACATAGAGAGCACACAGCCATTGCTCTCTATATGTATAAAGTATCATAGCCATCCTAATGTAAATGAGCGTAATAAAAGGTGGGTCCTGAGCGGACGAAGGCTGATTTAGTGCAGCGTGTGGCCCTTGAGTCGGCCGAGGGACAGCGCACCGCATAACAGAGGGGCCGCCATAAAGCCTGGGTGATGACAGACAGGAAGGCATATATCCACTTTACTTTCATTCCCCGCGGTCGGTAAACATGAAAGGTCCCCAAAGTGAGACAACACCGGACGCATCATGACGCCAGTGACAACGACATCCTAACAGCAAATAGGATTTCGGAAATATACAGCGACCCGGGGCTGACCTTAAGACGACCCCAACATGAACTGGGACTTGGTCCACTATGGACGACATTCCGTTCCCATTGGCGATTGGAGGGGCATATTTCCAAAAAGTAAAAACAGAGCTTTTTGGAGAGCATGGGAGGTTCATGGCAGGCTTAAACCGTTTTGGCGAAAGTCCTGAAATTGAGTGAATCGGGGGTTAGAATGTGAGTGGATTTCAAAGCCTGGTTCCCATCAACACAGCTATCTGAGGGCCACTCTTTTATTTTATACGCCGACATGAGCACCACCATCTGGCTGGCAAAAGAGGCAATGGCCAAAAAAAAAAGAAGTCAATCTGGTGGAGTTAATGATTTATATTGAGAACCACTTTCATCTTACTGGCAGGCACACCACCACCACCACCCTTATGCACACTATCAAACAATGATCACCTCTTGTTTAGCACTGACTCTCTCTCTCTCTCTCTCTCTCTCTCTTTCTCACCCTCACTCTCTTTGTGTGTGTGTCTCTCCCTCTCTTTTCACACTATTCCTTCCTTTCCTCATCACGCGTTACTTTGCTTAGAAAATATAAGCCACACTAACCCCACGTTCAATATTTTGACTGGTATCATCTGAATGAATATAAATATATACATGGCTATATGCAACACTTAGTTGCATGCATGCCTGGTGTTCAAATTCTACGGTGATTTGAATTTGAATTGAATTCCTGGCTCCCTTTCCTCCTTGTCTTATCTTAGAGCAGTCTCTCTGAAGAGTTGCTCAACCTGTAGGCCTTTGGAAGACAATAGGATCAGCCAAGCACTAGCTCTCCTGTGCAGCAGCATAATTGGCTGTATAACGCAAAACACATGTGTGGCCGTGTTATGCAACATCACAAAACGGTCATATATAGACTTCCATATACAAGTGGTGTATATTTATATAGTATAGGTATATAAAACAGACATGTGTTACAAAGTTTAGCTTAGAGTTACCCTGGGTTCGCTGGAAGGAGAATAAGTGGACATGAAAGCTATTTATTCACATACATAGACAAGTGCTTGTATATGGAAAGAGAGCGAGATACCGGGAGACAGTGGGAGAGAGACATAGAAATATGGTGAGAAAGAGATGGAGCCGGTGAGAGAGAGATGGACTGAAATAGAGGGGGGCGGGGTACACTGAGGGAGAGAGGGACAGTGAGAGAGAAAGAGAGGGGGAGAGATTCCCAGCGGACGGGCTGCAGGACACGGGTTAATGGATGTATTGGCTTGAGAAACCACGTCTGCCTACTGCTGTTTATGTGACGTTTGACCCGTCCATGCAGTCCATGCCATCGCTTCCTGCGCTGTTTACTGTTAAGTGAAACCCCCCCGCTACTTCCCTTCACCCTGCCATGTCGCTGGCACCTTGTTCCCACTCGCTGTGCCGTGTCCACGAGAATGTTTGAGAATGAGCCGTGTCGCAACGCATACCAAAGCCCAAATAAAAGTGTCGGATGCTATAGTGTGTTTGAACATTTTGAGTAAATCTGAACACAGAACACTTAAGCCAACACTTAACAACACAGGAACCTTTTGAGTTCAAGTCGCTATACAGGACTTCTTCTCACTTTCCCCCCCCCATTGTCTTCGGTGTCATGCAGCCCAACAAATGTATATTCCGGACCTTTTGTAATTCCAACCCACACTTTCTCGCTTATCGCTTTCTTCATAAGCTTCCTCTTTCCTCCCTAATCCCTTGCTATTCTATATACAATTATCCCATTCTCTCTCTCTCTCACTCTCTCTCTCTCTCTCCCCCATCTTGGGAATCATTTCTTCCACACAGAGAGGGACAATGTTTGTCAGGAAGTGATCCCAGCCTTCCCTCTGGGTCAAGGGGGGGCTCCGTGGGTGAGGTGGGATGAGAGAATAGCTCTGGCTGGTTCACCCACTGTTTGGTCGTTTACTGTTTACTGTCCCTCTCTCCTTCCCTCTCTGTGTGCACTCACAACGTGTGACTCTCACCGAAGCAACAGGTGACACAAAGGATGCTGCTTGAAAAAAGTTGGGTTGATATAAATGGGAGAGGAATAAAAAATAAAAGCCAACTATTTGTAATAGTCCCAATTCATAGAATGAACATGTTTATCAATAAACAGAAAGATTCAGAGATATGCTGAAATATAACAAGCAACACCAAAAGAAAAGCAACCTTTTACGCAACCTACGGGGACTGCTAGATGGCTTCGGTTACCACGGCAAAACCTTTTAAAACATGTTTCAAATCAGTCCACCTCAGACACCCCTTCTCCGCTCCGCTTCGATGACCCTAACCCAGTCAAAGTAAACACAACCTTCAACAAATGGATTTTTTTTTAAAAGCAACGCAAAGTAAAAGGCTGAGGATGAACTGGTAAAAAGTGGTTCCTACCTGCAGTGGCTGGAAGCGGAGGGCTGTTGATGTTGGCGATAGAGGGAGATAAGCAGAGAGATAGAGAGGGAGACCGGCTCGCGGAGCCAGGGACTGACTCTGAGTCAACTTAACTTGAGGAGCCAGACAAGCAGGAACACTGGTGGACACACAAGCCATGCACTTGCTCGCTCACTCACTCACTCATGCGCACACACACACACACACACACACACACACACACACACACACACACACACACACACACACACACACACACACACACAAAGCCCCTCTCGGGTGCTCTCTTTCTCCCTCTAGTCGCAAAGAAACAAACAAACACACACACACACACACACACACACACACACACACACACACACACACACACTCGCTCTCTTTTGCTCTCTCTCACTCTCTTTTTCTTTAACACACTAACTCAGAGACACAACATTGGAGCATGTTACATTTTTTGCTCATTTTCAGCTGTTAGCTCAATGATTAATTGGAACATATGCAGACACACACAAACACTGTCTCTCTCTCACACAGACACACACTTGTATTATTGTGCTTAATCACAAACACAAGAACACATGCTATTGCACAATTTGCCCTCTTCTCCGTTTGTCTTTTCCCTCTCCCCATCCCCATGTGCTCTCTCTCTCTCTCTCTCTCTCTCTCTCTCTCTCTCTCTCTCTCTCTCTCTCTCTCTCTCTCTCTCTCTCTCTCTCTCCTTCAGCTATTTCTCTCGTAAAAAGTTATTCATTTTTTTCTTTGTCTGCCAGATTTTTTTGCCAACTACTCAGAGTGTAAAAATATGAACATTACGCAATCTCCAGCATCCATCCACAGGCGTTTAGAAAACATTAACAAAAACCAAGCGCACACATACACATACAAACAGAAATACCCACACACAAAATCACACAACAGCACAGTCTGTCCAGTGGTTCGGTTGTACCTGTCTTCACCCAACATTGATAGCTAGCCACCACAGACCTGACCCGGGGTGTGAAAAGTGTGTGTGTTTGTGTGTTGGGGGGCAGGACAGGGGAAGGGGCAGGTGGGGGATCAGGGTCTTGGAGTTGGGTTACCGATGGATACCCTGCATTGCCAAGCTTCCTAAGCACAGGCAAGTTTTCCATTGTCACCCCCAGCTGTCCCATCTTGGTGCTGTGTGTGTGTGTGTGTGTGTGTGTGTGTGTGTGTGTGTGTGTGTGTGTGTGTGTGTGTGTGTGTGTGTGCGCGCGTTCCACTCACATATACACATTCATGTTCTACTATGTATACGTGTGCGACAGAACAATCACTTGGCACCTAACACGCGTGACAATACTGGTGGGTGCATCCAGTCCACCACAATCTCCTAGTTCCGACTACACTAAGTTGTCTCTAAACAGCGCTCCATGCATCACTCATCGGCGGGGGAACAGGTGGGGAATGTGAAATCCCTGAAGAGTAAAAAATACATTTGATTTATGGACTAAATTGCAGCTAAATACGATGTGTCTATCACTGGAGGCTTAAGAACCAAACTGTCGTGGAAAAGCCTTGCCTCTATAATTAGCAACGGTAAACAATCATCGGTCACCACTGGAGTCTGAGGAGCTCTTTGTCCCTCCTTTGTCTTCCCGCCGGGTGACAGGTGCCGATACGGTGACCTACTTACCTCCAACCCTCGCCTAGATGTCCTGCACCAACAGAGATGGACATTGACGGATGAGGTAGCATTGGTTGTCACCCCCCCCCTAACCCCACCCATCTCCGGCTAAATCATTTGGCCACACCCGCCGAGGGTGCACGCCTCGCAGGTATTCGTCCCCAACCCCCCCCCCCCCCCGATCTTAGCTCCGAGGTCGTGGCATTAGGGCAAGTCTTGAGCTTCTCATCAAGAGGCAAGTCAGTTCCAAGTAGCAACTAGCTTCTTTCAGGTGCGTTAAGTTGACTAACAATGTTGGATGCGTTTGAGGTACCGTTGCTTCTCTGAAAAAATAAGTTTTTTCTTTCTATGGAAAGTTGAGAAATTAGATGAAGAAGTAGGAGCGAGATAGTGGGAGGCAACAAAAGACAAACAGAGAGGGAACCCATGAGAGAGAGAGAGAGAGAGAGAGAGAGAGAGAGAGAGAGAGAGACCTAGATGATTCCAGATAGCCAGATAGAGAGAGCCAGAACACGAGAGACAGTGTAAGAGAGAGAGCAAAAAGAGTGTGTGTGTGCGAGACAGAGAGAAAAATAATGAGAAACACTGAAAACAAAGTGAGACAGAACATGAGAGAGAGCGGAAGAGAGAACTAACAACAGATTAAGAGAGAGAGAGCGAGAGGAAGACTGAATGAGAGACACAGTGAGAGAGAGCAAGAGAATGAGAAACGGAAACGATGAGAGACAATGAGTGAGAGGGAGGGAGGTGGAGATGGAGAGAGTGATAGAGAGAAGGAGGGGAGCGCGTCAGCATATCAAGTTGTGACACACAGCAACAGTGCCATTTACACCTCTGGGGCTCTGCGATCGTCTGCCATTAAACCCTCAACTCTCCGTGGATGATAAGGATCCATCCATTAGGGACAAATGCAACAAAAACCTTATCACTCCTGAGAGATGGAACATCTTGTCACAGGCACCATGACCTGCACTTTGGTATCAACCAAATGATGTATCATGTCTTTGTGTAACTTTATTAGGAGTTAACCACGCTAGTCATCTCATCCCGGGGAGCACTTGTGGAAGTGAAAAGCAGGGCAGTTTGTATCAGGGCTGTGCATCTTCAAAACTACATTTCGCACACAAAAACAAATAAGTCAGAGCGAGGGGCACAGGATATTATTACAGCACTCCATAACACAACAGTGATTTACTAGTCTAGGCGGGACAGCAACAGATGGATTGAGATTTAACATGGAGATTTGGATGGTTCATTTGGTATATATATATATGTATATTCCCCTATAGGACTCTACAGATTGTCAAATGGAAATTGGCAGTTTGTTGTTTTGTTTGATTAGTTCTGCTAATGCAGCAACAAAAAAAGAGAATAAGCTGTGGCAGTTAAACAACTTTCTGCACTTTTAACCACTGTGACTGTGTATGCTGAGTGAGTAAAGGCCTCGACCAACAGGAAAGGGCTGGCTCTTGGTGTTGTTTCCCCCTGGAGGATGCCAGAGTGGGATCGCTGCCTGCTAATCAAATTACTCTGAACACGATTAGACGTGTTGTTCTCCTTTCACCCCCAGTAGAATGAATTGTTGACTTACTGGAGGTAATTACCGATGCACACATGGCGGGCTGCTGCAGGGAGGAGAAGCAGCCGTTTAAGAAAGCAGAACCCGAAAATGTCAAACAGTGGTCATGGCCACCTGGCGATGAAATACAACACCGTGTTAGATTGGTTGACCGTGAGTTTACTGTAGATGAGCGACTGACAGAGAGCCCCACCGCGTCACTTATCGCTATCGTAGTGATTGAAATACCGCCAATGTTTGTCATTCAATATCCAAAAACGTCAAGTACGTTGTTTTGTTAGTTATATTTCAACC
>NC_140281.1:2415444-2437944 GCF_964030765.1 Micromesistius poutassou
GGTTATGCAACACACTGTGGAATTACACAACACACAATCCCCTGTTGGAGAGGGGCAGTACACCGACCGACCGCATGATTACAACTTGAATGGAACCAACTGCAACCGGCCCCATCTAAAACTAACAAAAAACACCATCTTAAACAAAACTAGGATTCATTGTTTTTCGGCATAAACATCGGATTGTTGAAATGGGCACAAAGGAATTCCAAAACATAAGCACTTTAAGCATTTTCTGGTGTTTGTTTTTGCGTTCTTAATCATGGGTTATGAGCGTGACCCCAACTAAGTGCAGTCCCTCCTCATCTATAATGGCAGTCTCCCTTTTACAGTAAGAGTAATTAAAGTAATTAAAGAGTACTTAAAGAGTAAGTAATTAGAGTAATGGAAGGTGTACATTTCTCCCAAATCAAATCAAAGCAACCCTGAAGAAGACAATATTGACATATGGTAGTACATACATAGTCTTTGGTTTAAGTTAAATAACAGGACCCATGCTACATAGATTCCCTCCTGGACTTGTGTGTCAAAAAATATGTTTAATATAACACTTGTACAGCAGACGGCTGTACAGCAGATTCCTGCTACATTCAAACCGACCAACATCCGTGATCTTAACCTACAATGAAGTCTGCTATGATTGCGTGTACATACATTTTCTCTTGTGGTCGAGTGAAACTGTGTTCAACTCTAACCTTGGCCAGGCTGTCAGTTTTAGAATCAGCCATTCCTTTTACCTTCCTTTCCTTATGACTCAATATGGCCCGGAAAAGTGTGGTTTGTTTTGTAAATGATTGGATGTTATTGTTCTTTCGCCATTTAAAAAATATACACTTTTAACTACCACGGTTCTTCACACAGTTTTCAGATTATTTTGTATTCATGTGATAAAAATCATGTGATAGAAAGGGCAGAGAAGGTTTACAATTGTCGTTTTCATTGCACCCATGAACTGAACCAGCTGAGTTGAAGAATTTGATACTTCGTAGTCTGGTGTAAGTTTCCTAATATTGAAATCATCTGGGGGAACGCTTTCTCTGCATCAAGTGAAGCTGTAGTTATCTCACAGATGTACCATTGCTATTTTATGGTTTAGGGCGCTTGTTTTTCTAAAGAGACCTCCAGTTATTACTGTGGGTATACCGGTAGAGGACATTACGGGGTATGTAGGCCTCTTTCTGAGGGATCAAACCCAAAAGTGTCCAGCTGGGAGTCGAAGCCGAGGCTACACTGGGAATTTGTTCATATCACATTGTGCCACAACGTGAACGTCTCTCAGACACAACTATTGGGACCATTGGGAGCTATTAGCTTGCAAACTCTGTACAGGAAAGCAATGAACACAATCAGGAACACATTTTGTTGTTGGCGCACGCTGCCTACGACCTCTAAAGGGAGAGGTTTAATTCTGGTGTTATTGCCATCTCTCTGTCAGCCCGTGTGATATCCCCGCCCCGTCCTGGTCCAGTTATTATCCTGCTATTCTCCTTTGGATACTAAAGCAATGTGACTCAGCGGTGCGCTAGGAGCACAGCGCTCTTCCCTCACCCCGGCTCTCCTCAAGTATCAGGCCAAATTAATTGTCAAATAAAAACCCTGTCAATTACACACTTCCTTGGTCACATCAATATGCGCCCCCCCCCCACTCTCACCCCCAATTCCCACTTTGCTGCACATTGCGGGGCGCTGATATTTGTTAGCAACACGTTGCGAGGCCCGGATAACCCCTGAAGTCTAGTTCTCTCCTCTCCAGGCTACAGCTTTCAAAGCGAAAACATGTAATGAATCACGATTGGCAGGTCAAATGATACACGTTTGCAAAAATGTTTGTAGTCTTTCCTTCGGGGAGGGTACGTCCCCTTGATGGTGTTTTCTGGTAATTCAATGCTGGAAAGCTTCCTTCCTTTGGAGGGATTCTTGAAACCCCCTATGTGCCGCTGGTGATTGGTCTCTGTAGGTTTGTTCCAAACATTCCCTTTCCTAGCATTCAGCTGACCCCCCTAATAGAGATTTAGGAGTGCCGAGCGGAAGGCATCAAGGTCACACGACAAGAATACACCACAACGCCTTAAAAACAAAGCCTGCCATTTTGGGTTTGTTTTCTTCGGCTGAAAGGATTCCAATGTACAGTTCAAAGCCAACAGAGCGACGTTTTGTTTCACAAGACAGAGTATAGAAGCAGAACTATTTTGATTGTTTACAGATGTGGGAGACCCCTTGCCTGTGATTGTAAAGTACTCGCTGCATGCGGCTGGATTCAAGCCATAGAAAGTCCAATATTGGGGTTGTTTGGATTGGCTTTGCGATGGTAACAATCACCATTTGTCTTTTTAAATGGCAAGCAACATTATCTAATATAGGAAGTAACACGCTCACACTAAGACTACTTTATAACTTAAACTGGGTGCTGAATCCCCCGGGTCATAATAATATTTCAAGAAAACAAGGACAGCACTCTGAATTATATTAAATCAAAACTTTTAATCGAGTGCTGTCCTTGTTTTCTTGAAGCAACATTATCTGCCATTAGATGCAGAATTGTGAGGGGGTCACTGGTATTTTTGTTAAAGTTGCAATAATTCAAAATTTAACTAGCTCCTAGCTTAAAATGACCTGGACATATCTATAGTCAATGCTGAGCGATAAGGATTTAAACAATGTTATCAATGCAATCACATCTTATATCTGATATATTCTATAATAAAAAAGTCAGTTGGTTGCAATCTGCAACCTCATCTCTAGATGCCACTAAATCCTTTAAAGAATAATATTAATCATGCCACTAATTCCTTTAAAGAATAATATTAATCATCAACCAATTTAAAGAAATGACCCCCACTTCTAGGTCTAATCTAATCTCTGAACCCTGTCTATAAAGTTTGGATTTTCAGAGCTCTTCCTTTTAGGTTTGCGTTTGGGTGTGATGAGTATTTGACAACCTCAATTAATCAATTCAATGATTAGACTCACATATGAGAGATGCTCCAGCAGTATCTTAACCCCTGGCAGTCACAGAGGCACTCAACTGTCCAAGGGGCCCTCGGTTGGGGGGTTTGAGGGGCGGAGGGGGGGGGGTCATTGTGGCCCCCCGTGGAGGGGGCGGGAGTGGCTGCAAGCGGGGGGTGAAGCCTCAAGGAAATAACACAACAGCAGGGGTCTCACATGCCAATCAACAGGAGCAAAGTGAGGAATATTAACAAGAAACAGGGAGAACTAAACCAAAAACACAGAAGAAGTGTATTGGCCTGTGATGGCATAGGAGGTGTTGGTTCCATTCCCTGGAGAGTTGAACCGGTTAAGGTGCCGGGATGGGTTTGATCTCAGGGGGATGGGGGGGGGGGGGGGGGAGGGGGGTGTCTATGCAACGTCTTGGTGCACTTTGTGAATCCATGTCGACACTCAGTTAACATAATGTTATTATTCATTATGTTGGGACATTTCACTGGCGATACAACCCCCTGCGTTGTTGGGACGTGTTGGGACAGTGTTGTGGAAGAAGGGATGTTATTATGTATATCTGTTATCAGAGTTACTTTGGTTTAGTTGTCCTTCATTGTCCCTTTTTGGGGGAAATTCTTTTCTCTGCTTTTGACCCACCCGGGAGCCAGTGAACACCCGGAGTAGTGGGCAGCCGCAGTGCAGCGCCCGGGGAGCAGGTGGGAGTTTCAGGTGCCTTGCTCAAGGGCACCTCATCCGTGGATGAGAACGTAGGACAGTGCTGCACAACTACCCCCCCGTCCACATTTTTGCCTACCGGTCGGGATTCGAACCGGCCACCCTCCGGTTACCGGTCCAACTCATGCGCCTAGCATGTTGACATGCTAGGCGACATGCCTCGGCACTCTGTGGGGGTCAAGATTCACAACACTCCCCACACCGCGTTGCCATGGCACCCTGAGGAGTGGGACACCCTAATGAAATCCCTCGCCGGGGAGCTCTGTAAATATTTTTTCTCCTCTCCCTCTCTGCTGCAGAAGATTGATTCATCTCACTCTCTTAATTAATCTTGAAGGAGTGAAAGGATCGAGCGGGATGGGAGTAGGGGACGAGGGATACATGTTGTTGGAACCTGGTACACAGCAACATCTCTCACTCTCCCTCTCTCTCCCTCGCTCTCTCAACACATCACTGTTATAAATAGAACTGGTTGAAATAGCTGTCTCAATATGTCTCAAAATGACCATGTTGATGACTGATAATGAATGTTATAATAGATCACACATTTTCACCTTAACGCGAGGGAGGGCATGTTGAACGTTGAGGCTGTGGCCATTCATTTACGAGTTTAGTCAGGGGTTGAAATAGTTTTTACTCACTCAATGCAGAATAAACGAGAGGAGTTTCAACATAAAATGCATGACTCAATGTGCTGTGTGCTTTCTTTTACTATCAGAACCGTAAGTATTGCTGAACGAAAACCAAGGAAAACAGTACAACACACCGAGATGCACACTCCTGATTAATTGGATAAAGGGAAGATGTTATCCATACTGCCTCCCATGCAGTTGCAATGGTAATGATTGATTACTGCAACGCGTGTTTCGTGCCCCTTGGCAATGAATCATTATTTTGGTCTTTGTCTTTTACATAAAGTTATCTTCACACATGAATGGACTCCACGTGTGTCAACATACTCAAGCAAAACATCAAAACCCGATCCCGTGGTCGGAACATGTGTTTTGAGTGAAACTAAAGAAAGGCACATACTGATCCCACTGCTTCACACATTACGGATGTTAAAAGGGACCATGGCTATGCTATCGGACGCTTGGGTGTACCTGCAGTGCTTCCACTGTTTCCGAGGTAAGTGGGAAAGTGAAAGTGATCCCCATGAGGGGATCAAAAAGCAATGGAGAACCACTCTGTGAGCTGATAACCCTGGCCATGCTCCGGGGCCCAGGGTGCAACTGTAACTCCACCGAAGGCCCAAGATAACCCAGTTCTTGCTACTGGTACGCACACACGCATTAAAAAAAGGCAAGAACTAAAAGGAGCGACGTCAGCGCTAATGGGCTGCTTGTAAACTGTCCATCATGGTTCATTCAATCAGTCGGGTGGCGGGGGTGGGTCCCTCGGGGGAGGCGGGGTTCAAATCAGGTTAGCTGAGCCTCTAACACAGAGTGTGGCGGGGGGGACCTGCGAGCCTGCTCCCTATTCTATTACCCCTGGCCGCACACCGCCCGCTGCTAACAGAGTTACCGCACACTTCTCATTTTTCATTGGATTGAAAGGGCCGTATAGATTTCACCATGAGACACGGCGGCGCATCAGCCCCCATGAGCATCTGCCTCTTGTTGTGGTTCACACTATCTCTCTCTCTCTCTCTCTCTCTGTCTCTCTCTCTCTGTCTCTCTCTCTCTCTCGCTCTCTCTCTCTCGCTCTCTCTGTCTCTCTCTCTCTCAACAACACCTTATCTCCATTTCTCCCTCGTATCTTATTGCTGACATCTTTCTCACTCCTGCGTCTCTTTTTCTCTCTCTGTATCTCTCCCTGGTCTCTCTGTTTCTTTCCCTCTCGCCACACCTTATCTCCCTAATTTCTGATGGCTGATATCTTTCTCACTCCTGAACAGTGTGTGTCTTTTACCGACACTTAGTGTTCATTAGGCTTTTTGTCTCGTCATTTCCTTAATTAGATCAGAAGAACACTAGCAATTACATTTTTTTAATGAGTCAGACCCATTTCAACTTGAATGAATTTAAGCCCCAGGGCCAGTTAGGCTTGTTTGAATGCTTTTTAACCACTTTTAGTTATCCTGCTGGTGATAGTGACAGAATGGACTTCCCTTTAGAGTAGACCAAACACCTTGTTAAATAAACACTGGCTACGCATAATAGTTGAATGCAAGCGGTCTGTGTAAACGGCCTCCTGTGACAGTGGTTTCCAGGGATGTTGAACGGCCCAGGTTTACTAAGGTTCTCCAGTTCTCTCACGCCAGCTACTTCCCCTTGATAGCCTGTGCAGCAAAGCCAAGACACGTTTCTTTAGATGTGGTGTGATTACAAATGTTGATATAAAAGATAGGAAACCATTTCATGTGTCAAATAAGATGGGTCTCTAATGGTACGTTTCCACCGAGCGGTGCGGTACGGTTCGGTGCGGTGCGGTACGGTGCGGCTCAGAGCGGGACGGCTCGGTTACGCTAAATCTGGCTCGTGTTTCCACCGCCGACAGTACCCTTATGGTAGTGCAGGGTTTAAGCCGGATGGCGATAGCCAAAGAAGAACGCGACAAAATAAACAAAGAGCAACAATTTAGGACGTCCAAGAAAGGACGTCCCCCTGTCGACCAATCAATGGACGGCGTGTGTTGCTCCATCTTTTCGGCACCCTTTCAGACGGTTGGTAGGTACCCCATACAATACAAAAATCTACCAGTAAACTCCAGCCAATCCAGACTTTGTGTTCAAAATACACTTAAGTCCTTTTACAACAAAGGATGATGTTCTGATCTAATAGTTATTTCACAATCGGTCATGGACATATGTTAGCTATTGGGATATGATTTCTCTGTTTACATGGGAATGTTCTTGTGCAACCAATCGGACCTATTCAACACGCCTCTTAAAGGAGGTTTCCCATGGCTTCGCCTCGTTGTGAAACACAAACTTGCACACATATTGGAGTCTGGGGGATCTGCTTCTCAGGGTCCTTGAAGGGTTCTTGTCTATTTTTAAGTAGGGTCTGGATATGTTGCTGAATCACTTTGGGGCACGGTGCCATCACAATACACCACCTGGGACTGTACCACTTTATTGGCTCCTTCTACTCTTTTATTTCATGCCATATGTATCCCTGGGAACCAACTGCCATTCATTGCAAAACTGCTTTAATGCATCTCTGTTTATGTTGAAACTTTTAATTGTGCTATTCTTACTACCGTAGGACCGTGTGTCCAATGGTAGTAAGTCAATGTGATGTTGTACGTTCTTGCACTCGACCTCTTTCTGTTTTCCTTCTCAAGGAAGCCATCTCCCAATGGGGGTGTGGGGTGTGGGGTGGGGGGGTCTGCTTGCACCCCTCTGAGGGTTTAGGGTTCAGGGGGTCTTGTCGTTAAAGGCCCTTTCGCGTGCATTCACTGTGATTAAGGGGCCGTTTGACTTTCATTGTCAAGTAAGATCTGTGCAGTGTCTTTGGAAATTGTGACAGTTGTGATATTTGGAGGAAAATGTTTCGATATTTAGAAATTGGCAAACATAAAGTATGGCATATTTGAGGTCATGTAAATGTTGGTGGTTCAGAGGTTTTGCATTCTTAAGTAACCCGACCGACTCCTTTATGACACTAATCTGAAATCACTGTACGTTGCTTTGGCTAACAGCATCTAATATTGGCTTAATAGGAGGTTTAATCAACAGTCAATCAGCACATATCTGTCTCTCTGTCTCTCTCTGTCTCTCTCTTGGTTCTCTCTATAATAGAGAGGAGAGGGTGTTCCTTCATACAGGTACCAGTGATAACCTTTCTTTACCCCCTTTCCTTCTTCTCGCTGCCCCAAATGATGTTCCACCAGTTCCATCTATGGTTCCCTTTCCATGCCATGCATTTGTTTTGTCTTCATACCTCTCCATACCTCTTTAACATACACATACATGTACATTGTCATTGTTAACTGTGATCTGATAGCCCGTAAAATACAGCTTTGCCCAATGACGCAGTACTTTTTACTGTGTTTATACCAGCAGTTGTGGAAAAGTTATCCAAGCCTACTGTAAAGGTGACTCGTCATAACTGCATATAAAAACCCCACGGAGGCCATCTGCACAGGCAGAAAGGGTCATTAGGCCACACACACACACACACACGCACACACACACACACAGGTAGACACGCACACACGCACGCACACACACACACACACACACACACACACACACACACACACACACACACACACACACACACACACACACACACACACACATAGGCAGGCAGACACGTACACACACCATAACAGGGTCTTGTTTATGTCATTGGCTTTCAGGCTAGAAGAAACCTTTACCAGCAGACACATGAAAGGCAGCCATACTGGAAACACTATTTTTTATTTGCAACCGTGCAGCCATTAGTCCTGTCGTACTGCTGTTCCTCTTCACAACCACCACCACTACCCCACCCTCACCATCTGGAGATCATAGTCAAACAGTGCAACAAGTGACCAGGGTGACCAGGCCGGTCATTAGCTGTGACTCGATTGACTCAACTCTGGGCTTCTCTGATGTTCTCTGGAGGGCCGGCCCAGAGCAATGGCTGCTACAGGTCCAACGCACGAGTAGAGGCCGGCGGGGACGTTTGCTCTTGGGGGAACGCTTTGATTGATTACAAACATGGAAGGCTTCAGGGTTACGTTTTAAATGTTCTCCCGGGCGCATGAGTCACTCAGCTTCATCGTTCTTTCGTCGTTGTTTCTGTTCAGAACAAGACTTCTTATGGACATGTGAGTCACTGGGGACCAAAGTCCCTTGCTTTAAGACTTGAAGAGTCAGAGATAGACCATTTTAGATAGACCCAGTGTGTTTGGGCAGTCATCACATGGGGAAAAATGTATTGAAACAGTAAGGATATGTCTATTTAATGACCTTTTATCTAGATTATTTAGTAAAAAAAAAAGACCATGTGATTTGGTTCAACTTGATGATGAACGCTTTGTCTCAGGTCTGCCCCCTTGTGGATAAAAATGAATATGAACAAGTCATTTTTTTCACTTAAACTCTTATTCATCTTCTTTATCATTATTCTGTTGACATCAAATTTATATTTAATGTGATACTTACTACCAAAAAAATAAGTCTGTAGTCATAAAATGACACCATGCAATCTATCTGAATAGCACCACCAAAATCCATTTATTAATAATGATAGGGTTTTAAGTTTATTGTATTATCCAATTGCACCTAAATTATGGATTTGGTTAAAAATATCTCTGATCAGATTGAATATGTATCTCAATCATAACCTTATCAAAAGTGTTTAGGCCTTGTCAGTTGACTGGAAATTGTATTTTGTGTATTTACTTGCTAAATGAGACCCCAGCAGGGTTTTATAATATTCAATGTACTAATGAGGGTGCTGGTTTGAAGCAGTGCATTGTTGACCTATTAGTGCCATCTTGTGGATTCATATCTCTATTACACACACACACACACACACACACACACACACACACACACACATACACACACTGACTGAGAGACTTTAAAAGGTTTCCTTTAAACAACAAAATTAAACATTATTTTTTAAATTCCCCCACAAGAGAGCCATGTATCGTTTGTTGTTATTGTAACATATGATTAATTATTCAAGGTTATGTTTAAGTCAAATATGTATGGTTAGCCTGCTGTTGTTGTGTTCCAGTGTGGTCTGCGCCATTTAACGCCGTAATACTAAAAACCAAATGAGCTCTAATTCTGGACAGGGATGACCGGACCACTGGAGCTCAGTGGCAGCACTGTAGGATGCACTTATCTGTGCTCACACCCCACAGTGAAGGGGCCAGCGTGGATGTGACTGCTCACTATGCTCATCACACACACACACACACACACACACACACACACACACACACACACACACACACACACACACAAGGCTAGCCTTGGGCTAACGAAGCAAACGTGCCAGAATATTTTAGTCAGTTTGCATCTCTAATGTCAAAACAGAATGGTAGCCCCGGCGGTAAAACGCAATGCTTTACTTGTTTATTTATTTCTTTATTTTTTGCCCCCTTTCTAATCTCCTGTTCCCGAATTAATTACTCAATTAGCATAGTGAATTAGCGAAACGATTATGATGCATGGAAAACTTCCAGCGATACACACACACACACGCACACACACACACACACACACACACACACACACACACACACACACACACACACACACACAATCGCAGTCAGTCTGGGTAAGTGAATTGGGAGAAGAATAAGAAAAAAAAAGAATCGTGGTTGCGTGGAAACTGAAAATCTGCAGAAGTACGAGTGTCGGCCTCTGTAATGAAATGTAGCATTTTAACGAAGTTCCGCACCATACGTACTGTGACAGCTTCCTCGCCGGGAAGTGTAATAAAACACGGTGGTGCAAATTTATTAGTGATGTATAATTGTAGCAATAAATTAATTTTACATTAATTTTTGAAAAATGCATGGAGTGCAGAAAAGAATTACCTCCTCGCGTTCTCTCTGCACAAACGAGAAGATTGTGTCTGTTCCTCGCTCTGGATCTTCACCTAATTGCAACTTAATGCGTTCAAATAGTCTAAAGTAAAACTAAATGTTGTCACTACACTTGTAAGAGGAGACTGTACACTCTTGAGTCACCAGTTGGCTAAAGTTCTACGTGATTTTCCCCTCACTCATTAAGCGCCATTTGATATGGGCTTGACAAGTCATTTGTTTTTTGTCATTTGTTTAATTAGAGCGGTCCTCCGAGAGCCCTGCCTGCAATGGCCACGCCTCTCCTCGCCAAATGCATGGCTGATTCTCAGCATTTTATCCCCGTTCTAACGCATCATATCGGATTACTCATTGTGTCCACGCTTAACGTCAGCGATGGCGTTCGCGTCGTCTTGGGCCACTAGAAAGTAGTAGACGATTGGGGGTGAGACGTTTCTGCTCTTTTAATGTGAAGCCATTGTTCGGCAGTAGCTCTTTTCTAATTTGTTTACTTTTTTTCTATTTCTTGTAGGCCGACACAATCTGTTCAGTGGAGACGAGCAGAACACAGCTGCCGCCCGGATAGATGGTATTATTTCTGAGTATCCCACTGGCTGCCTGGCAGCTAAATCAAATGAAGGAAACCAGTTCCTCGGTTATACTAACACTGGGGTTGTTCTGGCTTTTCTGCTTAATACTATTAACAGCTTACACACATAAGTGCATAAACACACGAATCACACACATACGCATGCATGCACACACACACACTCATATTGACGCATGCACACACACACACACACACACACACACACACACACATCAACACACATATGCACATACACACACACACAATGCGAAACAAACAAAAAACATTTATTCTATAGGATCTATATTAAGCGCAAGTCATTTTCAAATATATCAAAGGAAACATTGTCCCAGAGTTTAAAATACCTCAGCCCTTATACAATCCTACAATAGAAAGAGAAAATAATTTAGATATAATCAGATCCAGTGGATCTGGGATGGAGATCTGTTCTACAAGATGGCTGAATTACGACAGTGAGACTCCACACCCAAACCAGCACTCCCATAACACCGTGGCGTGTACTCTTCTACAGCGTCTACTTCTACTAATTCACACATTATTAACAAAGAACCAGCAGCAATCTGTTCGCTGTAAAAGGACATTTCAGTTACTTTTTCATCTTCAAAATGTCTTCTTAAACCCATCAATCCCACTGTGTGTGTGTGTCCTCCTATGTGTGTGTGTGTGTGGTTGTCTGCTTCTTTTTACATTTAATTTTGAAGAAATCTGACTTCACGTATTTATTTATTTCTTTCCTGGGCGGAGTAGAGAGTGGTTCCGCTGTCGCCATTCTCCGCCTGTCACGGCTGTCACAGCTGGACGTCGTTTGTGAGTTGATTAAAAAGAGAGGAGTCCGTAGCTAATTAAAAAGCTCCTCTCTTTTAATGCGGGAGTGTTAAGTAAAGGAGCGAGAGGGGATATAAACAGCCTCCTGACAGATCATTCATTTGCACAAACTCCGGGGCTCCCCCGTCGTCTCACAGACGAGTGTGTGAAGGAAAAGTGTTGATTTGGGGAGGAGGAGGAGGAGGAGGAGGAGGAGGGGCGGGGGGGGGGGTGGGGGGGGGGAGTGGATTGGAGTGCCTGGGTCAAAGGTCACTGTTTGTGTGGAGTGGCTTTTCTTCGCTGTCCCTTTGTTGATAGTGTGTCTGGCGCGGGTGGCGTTGCCCTCACGTTTTCATTGTGGCTATTTTCCGCTTCTCATAAGCCCTATGACTTTGTTATTCTATCTTATTGCGTCTTGTTGTTCGTGCAGCCCACAGAGAAGATGTCTCGGGGTGGTTTGGAGAGATTGGAGGTGGTGGTGGTGGTGGTGGTGGTGGGGACAGTTTTTCCTGTCCGCGCTTCCTCTCCCAAGCTAGCAGGGGGAGCAGGTAAAGTATTTAGCGTCAGCGCTGTGTTTATTTTACTAGCTTCTCTCCCCCATTGCTCCGCTGGTTAGAGCTCCCCCTGGAGGCGCTGATGGTGGGGCGGGGTGGTTGGAATATACAGAGAGTTATTACGAAGCCACTTCCCCATGGGTTTCCAGGTTCTCCCTCACTCTTAGCCTTCTGTTGGGCTGTCTGTCTCTTTTTAAGAGTCACATGGACGCATGGGACAATCCAAAGGAGGAGCATCGCCTGGAGACCAGAACTTTTCATTCCTGCATCTCTTTATTGGAGGAGGGACCAAACACTATAGATTGGTACAATACTATTCCAGAATACCTACAGAATATTATGTTTGCGTCTTGTAACAGTAGGGTACAAAGCAGTTAGCTAGCTAGCTGGGGACCCTTAAGGCTGCCGAAGAGAGAAAGTCAATGAAAAGTTCATGAAAGAAGTGTGAGTTGGTAAAAGCAGCTTTGGGACATTCGTAAGTGAACCCGGGAAACTCAAGCCTGGAGTCTAGAAAACAATTGTTGAAAAGAAATGGGGGGGAAACGTACTTAAGATGTGAAAGTCTCTCTCACTAACTCTGTCTGTCTCTCTATCTAGCTCTATCTCTGTTACTCTCTATCCCTCTATCTCTCTTTCGTCATGTTTATATCCAACCAAACCGAAGCATTCGCTAGAAGAAAGAAAGATAGTGGGGACCGATCATTAGAAACCAGGATAATTAGGAGTGGAGCACCCATAGTGGCTGGTACATTGCTTTTCTGGAAAAGGTGAATATGATCCATCTGTTGTTAGCCATGAACTTTGCCATTCAAGTAGTATGCCTGACAAGCCCAGAGCAGGAAGAAAGGTTGCTGTAGTCAGTATTAAATTCTGAGGCTTTCACACAAACATTGACCTTTAAAATCCTGCTCATTGTACTAAGGTGCATCTCTGTTAGAAATGATGCCGTGCACAAGAAAACAAGGATCATAAAGTTGGTTCATTGTTTAGTTTTTTTGCCATATCTCTTTGAGATACGCTGCTATCTGCACATAGGCCTGCATTCTGTTCGGCCATCCACAAAAGACAACAGCATTTCATCTACAAGAAAATGCACCAAAAAAACAATCTAGATCACACATTACGAGCTCAAGGAGGCAAACAGACAGATTGCTGTGTCAAGTCATCAATCTCCCGATCGCAGCCACAGACCAGCGTAAGTCAGGGGAGGAGTGTTTGTGCGGGGAGGGCTCTGGGTGGATTCAAGTCACCTTGACTTAAATCCACAGTTGCATAAATAAAAGACCCGGGCAGCAGCGAAACAGCAGTCGCTCAAGAGTAAACACTGACGGCGGCGGCGGCGGCGGCGGCCTGTGTGGTCGATCGTTTTACGATCTTAATTCTTTCCGCATATATTGCCAACATAAATACGCCGCGTGGCCACGGGTGGCCACCGCTCCGTCGAGTGTCGTTAAGAGCGTCGACCGCGGCAACAGGTACTGTAACTACCACCACCCCCCCTCCTCCTTCTTTAGCAACCACCGCCTTCGCTTGCTCCAGCCGGGTCGTACGGTGGTGAGGCGGCAGAACTTGCGTGCGTGCTCTTTGGCGGCGAGGGGGGCAATGCTGTCACTGATGAACGTGTTTGAGTCGGGCAATGCAATGAGTGATGCGCAATTTTAAACGTTTTTGGGATTGATCCAAGGAGCAAAATCACTACTTTTCGAATTATTATTCCATATGCTATTGTAATGTGTTTGGTGTTTATTTATTCTGTATTACAAGTTAACACATCTCACTCGCTGACACAAGGTAGCGAATTGCATTGGAATGAAGAGTAATGTACGTTTTTGTATCATGTTTTAGACCCCCCCCCCAAACTTTCAGAGGAGCTCAGCCCCCCGACCCCCCTCTCATTACAACATTGAAGAAGACTCTCTCTCTTCACGCGTGTATGGTTAATGATACGCGGTGGTCCAGATCTAGACGGCCCTCAATGTGTTTGTTATGTATATACAACCAGAGTCCTCTGGTTCAGCTATAGGCGTCGTCCTGCCACTGATAGCAGTCAAGCAAAGGTTTCACCGGGGGCCCGGTCATTCCCACATGTGTCGTGCTAGTCTGAGCCAACACACTTCTGCTCTCAGGTCTCCTGCAAGGCGTCCTTCATCAAGATCCACACACCTGCTCCTTGACAACCTGTATCTGTATCACTTTGAGTCGCTTTGTAAAATGACTCATTAGTACATGGTTTACACTGCACATTTGTATTGACTCTGGTCAAGTTGGGTCGCCGTGTTTCACCCAATAGGTGTCACCCAATGTTAAGAATGCACGTTTTCATTATTGTTTTAATAATAGATTGATATTGAAGTGCCTTGTACTGGTTAACACATTCGCTGCATGTTGGTTTGGATTAAAGGGCCTGGCTAAACCACTAAAGAGTCAAATAGAACACACTAAAACCTGTGTAGGATTAAGAACAAAAACAACACAAACCCCTTTGTGTTCTTCCCTCCCCAGGTTTGCGATGCCTCCGCGTGGTATGACGATGAGACCAGCGCGCGGGGCTGACAGACTGTGGCGTGCGGAGGTTCTCCAAGTGAGCCACCGCGCACACCAGGAGAGGCAGTCAACTATATCATCATAACCCTTCGGCAACGTCACAGTGGTGAGTGATACAGAAACATGTGCTGCCATTCTTTCTTGCCGAAGGGCCAAGGCTTAGGAAGCCTTTAAACAACCCGCCACGGCGTGATGAATCTGGGCTCCGAACGCTAGTCTCATTTGTGGTGGGGGGGGGGGGGTGGAGTTGAGGCATCTGCAACAATATTTATCCTCCTTTTCCCTGTCCGAGGGTAATGGGTTAGGCAGGATGGATGAGGGCATAGTCTCTGTGCCTTCAGGTGCCTCCAGTGATCTCACGAGAGGGGAGGAGGAACAACGTACGGGGCGTGCGAACACAGCCGGGCTTGTGACGAGCGAGCAGGAAAATGCATCCACGTCCCTCAGCAAACACACACATCATCAGCACGCTTGAACGGTCGGCTATTAGCATAATTAGCCAGCCCTGAACTGAGAAGTTTGCGTGTAACTGGAGGGGTGTCGCGGGCGGGTGGGTGCTTGGTGTGTGGATAAGGTGGGCAGGGGGTTGGCTGTGCTTCGCTGCCGTGCTTCCACAGCAATTAAACTCTCTCGTCTCATTTCTGGTAGAACAAACATGTGGCGGGATCCGGGAGAAGGCTTCGGGGCGAAGATACTTGTGGAAAATACGAAAAATATGAAATCCTCAGTGGCAGAAAGTCTTCGTCTGATGATGTTTGCTAATTAACCAACAGCACCGCCACCGTACTCTTCCTGGAAAAAAACAAAAAACAGTAATAGACAAGGGGTCTTTGTGCCCGGGGCTTATCGAGGGATGTGCCCACAAAGCCCTTGGTGGTGGGTCTAGCTGTCTTGTCTTGCATACAGAATACAGCATTAAAATGACAATGGGAAAATAAAGTAAAGGAAAGTAACAAGAGCATTTGCAGAGGTCGGTTTCCAATGAAAGACACTGTCTCAGATGTTATTAACCTCTTGATTCACCACTCTCAAAATGAGCAAGCAATTAGTCTATCTGGCCATTGTTTGATAGTGATTTGCAAAGCATAAGCTTTTTTGTAATCTGTTGACTCCCCACATTCTTAAGTGAACTTGTGGTGTTGGGGTGATGCGACCCTATTATGACTGTCGTCGATTTTTTTCAATCTCTATCTCCATCTGTTAACATTTTTGTGTCATTCTTTAATGTCTCTCTGGCCTCAGAGTTGTTTTTATCACAACCACAATTTTTCTTGTTCATTTTAAATGGCGCACTTGATATCCAGAGTCATTGATGTCCAATGAAGTGCTTTACAGTTTGCTCAGAGATAGAAACAGAGTCACTCCATCAGATGGGTTTTTCAGCTGTGAAGATGCAAACATCTTCTAAGCCGCCAAATGCTAATACACGTTGACTCATGCCGATCACAAACACTTTGACTGGAACCCAGAGTCAATGAAGAGGGGCCCATCGGACAGATTATCATCTAAAACTATCAGGGGGGAAATGTTTCTTTTTGCCCAGTTATTTCTGAATCTTGAGTTAACGAGGGGAACCATAAAGAAATGAAATGGGAGCGCAGACCTTGAGACCGTAAAGCCGGGAAACCACAGGGCAGGATGATGTGCAAAACGGTCATCCCTGCACAGCCAGCGCCGCAGATGTAAAAATACAAGTCGTTATTTTTACGGTACTTTTTTATTTTATTGGAAACTCTATTGGTGAGGATATATTGGTAGAGGTGTTGGTCGGCGTTCACTTTGTTTTTAAAGTAGGGAACAAAGAGAAGGGGTTGTGCGACAGCCTCGATGATGCAGCTTTGATGTCTCGCGTTGGTAGGTTATTTGTTGTGCTTATTCGCGGCACAATAAACCTCCAACGTTGAATATACTGGGAGACTTGAACAGCTGTACAAGCAAAGAGGAGACGCCGGAGATTTGAGCGTGCGTAGTTTGGATGTAGAGGAAAAAAAAATGGCACGCTGATGTAGGCGATATATCACTGAATGCTTTGGGGGGACGGCGGCGGAGCCTGACGTAAGGTGACGTTTATGAACATTTCATATCTCATTAAATCCATTTATTTATTTAACAAGTAGCGAGTTTTCTTGGCTGCTCTCAGACATGCCTGTGAGAGGTGGGAGATTCGGGAATGGACGGCTCTGTGACTTTTTCAGGGTCCCCTGGAAGATGAGTTAACAACAAAACAAAAGTCTACATCAAACGAGAAACTTTTGGCAGCCCCTCCGGGTCCAAAGGAGTGATTATCTAAATAACACACCTCAGCAGGTGGGCCTTTTCTGAGTGCGTAAGGCCAGAGAAGGGCGTACAATACATTTTTGGCAGAGTCCCTGATGGCACAAAAGATATTCCAGAAGATATTCCTGCGAGACAGTCAAAGATCCATAGCAGAATCTGTGGAGGCAATAATTCCACTGAGACCTGTGGACATTTGATCCGTCAACACGACATCAATTCATATCGTCACATGTTATCCTGCTTGTGGCTCCGCATAGGAGCATAATGACTGTTTTAATGATGACACTGTAACGTTTAATACCATAGGACCCTGAGACACACATGTTTTGTTTTTTAATGAGGAATCCAAACATAAATGATAATGATGGTGATAGTAATAATAAAAATAGAAAAAGGCAGCTCCGGAGGGGAAGATAATATTGATGCAGCAGTAAATGTGGACGTCACATTTACCACGTTCCGGGGTTCTGTTTCCTTGAACCCTCGAATGGGATGTTCACATAAACCCACTCAGGAAAAGTGAATAATATCGCAACTCCATAGATCTATGGCCAAACACTTATAATACGAGAGCAACGGGCGCAATATGTCAGCCGTAATATGTCGGCCGTAATATGTCGGCCGTAAGTCTTGCTGTTCTGAAACTGGGGAGGAGGAGGAGGAGATCTGTAGCGGGCTGTGTTTGTTTCAGTTGTATGTTTTTGTACTGGTCATCTTTTCAGACCCACAATTGTATCACCAGAGGACGGTGCAGCTGTTGGCATACATTCAGGGGTGAACACATGAACACACGAAACGTAAAACGACAAAATGATGAATATATAACGTGAAAATATTGAGACCTACACTACGTATTCTCAGTGTTGTATAGTTGACCCTGCCACCCACTCACAGCCCTGTTAATTAAAACAACAAATACGCATGAAACAAAGACATTGAGTGTGGAAAAAATAAAAAAGTAGTCGATGTCCAAGAATTCCAGCCTGAACATGTTTGCGTTGGCTCCAAAGCGCGGTGTCCATTAAGACACAAGACCCTTCTTTTAAACATGTTAACATCAAAGCGTCCCACAGCCCCCTGTCCCTCGGAGATGTTTACATGAATGCCGGCTGCGCCAGTGTTCCCAGTGAGGCCTCCCACTCATCCTCCTCGCTGTAATCACTGGTCCTGTCGAATGCACCACAGCACCACTAGGGTCAGACACCAGCACCAACTCCTTGTTTGAAAAGCTTACATTGTCGCACGAAAAAACAAAATACTCAAAAGTCCTTCTACCATAACTTCAGCACTTTGTGGTGGTGAGGGAGGGGGGGGGGGGGGGCGGGGTGGGGGGTGGAAGGGGAGCAAACTTCCTCCTGGTTGCTTCCAACTTTGTTTCCAGATGTGCCCGGGGTCAGAGGTCAAAGATAAAAGTACCAGGATGTGGTGGAGGCCTAACTAGAGAGCGAGAGTGTGCAGAGGGGCGGGCGAGGGGCTGGGGGGGGGGGGGGTAGTTTCTCCTCTCTACCCCCCTCCTCGTTGCATTACGATGACCCCCACTTCAAATCCGCGACTCTGGTCATGTTTCCGGACGGGGCCGTGCCTCCCCTCCTCCACCAGCACCCCAAAATGTCAGCTGTGTTAAACATAGTGGCCAATAAACACACACACCCCCCTGAGTGTTATATTCCAGGGGCCCGGGCCCCCCCCCCCCCCCGGCAGACCCCGGCACTCCGCAGGGGGTCTCGCTGTTATCGAGCCATTAAACCTCGGCCCATATCTACTGAACGTGTGTGATTTAAATGACTTGTCAGTGAGGGCCCTGAAGAAATCCCACTGGCTAGGACCCCGGTGGAAGCTGAGTGGGGCGGCGGAGGGCCCCGGGTTTTCTCTTCCTCCGGTTTTGATTGACTGGTATCTCCTCGTCTGCTCCCCACCCCACCCGTCCCCCCCCCACCCCCCCGCCCACAGGCTGGCTGCAATGGAGACGTCTTGAGTTCTGTTTAAGAGTCTATTACCTAAACCTTCAGGTCTCCCAGAAATTGGGGGCCAATTTCAACCCTGCACACCCCAAAATAACAAAAAAAACCTTAACTCTTAATACGATTATTTCAAGTGTGTCAGGGGGCTTAATAAGTGTGGAAATTGGCCTGTCATATGAGACCCTAGGAGTAGTTGTAAATTGCGTGATTACATTCGCAAAAAGCCGCCGCGTGGGTTATTGTTTCTTTATGTACTGTAATCTGCTAAATGAAAACGGACCGGACAACTTCATTAGAATTCGGGAGCAACATTAATGCGACAGAGACAACTTTATTGTGATGATATGGTAATAATAAGCTTTAGAGGATGTACCAAGATTACACGTCCCCTGAGATGGCTTTTTAAAATTATTAGCAGCCCCTGTGTATTGCCCCGAAAATTGTTTTATTAGCCTCATCCTCTATGGCAGTCATGGCCAGAGGGCCCTGCAAAAACCACAACCCCTGCAGCCTTGTATTTGGTAACAATGCTAAGTAATTGCACTATTTTCACAAAAATGCAATGCAAATCTCTTTGAGGTTAAACACACTTCATCCAACAAAAGTTTGATGTTATTTTTGAGGGTGAGGCAGTGCGTGAATGTATTTGTTATCGCAGCCCGACAGTGTGTGTATGCGGTGGGTTTGCACTGAAGTGAGCCTGTACAGCCACTAGATGGCGTCAGATCCCACTGAAGCGCTCGGGGGACCACGGTCGAAGCAAGACAATAATAACAGGCCGGCGAGAACAGCGAGGCCTCCGCTCATGCGTGAAGACCTCGGAGAGCGATGGGGGCATCGTCACCTTGCCCAGAGACCCCCAGTACAATCTTCCACTGCCCAGGTCGTGTTTACCACAACCGCTACCACCACCACCACTACTGCCAATGCACAGTTCATAAATAGACACGGCACGTGATATACCATGAGACCAGCATGTTTTATTAAAATGAAAATCATAATCACCATGCGTGCATCCCCCTCTGCCCTTCACCCTGTCTTAAAGGCCAGGCTAATTACCCGCACCGCTGCTGCTAGGCTGGCCATACAGTGTATCTGTAATATCTTTAGTTTAATGTAATCTGTAAAGGAACCTTGTTATTTTCACTCTGTAGTGTAGCCTGAATGGTTAATGTTTTCCTCAACTGTCAATAATGTTATTATTGTTACTCCGGTACATTCTGCTCTACATTTCTACTGCACATAATCATGTAGGCTTTATCTATGTATAACATTTTTCTTAAATAACTTTTGAAAACATATTGCTGTGATTTGCTTCTGCTGCGACACAAGTGCATTCGACATTTACCTTCTTGCTTTGCCTTTTTTGGAGGGTAGAATAAATTTTAACTCTCTGCCAACTGGGCCATCATTGCTTGCGTCATGGTACTTACAGGTGTATTCTAGACAGCATGACGTTGATGTATGCTACTTTAATACCACCCCCTCTAATGGAGGGGAAATTATACAGCGAGATACCAGGCTAAGGAGCGACTGACACGCTTTCCTTTTCTTCCCTTCTTGATGCCACACGAGGCCTCGGTGTGTTAATGGTGGATAAAAGCACACATGGTAGAGGGATTAGGGCATTTTGTGCGTTTGAGTGTGATTACAAACATGCTCTCACAGAAACATTTTAGCTGAAGAAGAGGAGACACATTGTTCTCTTCGGTTGTGCTTGATTCACAGGTCCTATTTTTTGTTATTAAAGTGATTATTTAAAGCGTCCTCACATGCCACTGTAGTACATAGCTGGACTATTTTTGAAGTTTTTTCTAAAGTCTCCGTGTGTGACACTGTCAGGACATGTTCAAGTTCAGGACTTCTTCAGAATCTTCACTCTTTTTTCAAAATATTTGCATATTCATCTCTCCTCACAAGTCACTGTAAACCAAACTATTTGTCCCAGAGGTGTAACTGGCGGAGAGGTTTAAGACAAATATAACACCAAGGACTTGAATCATAAGTCATTCCTAAACATTTCTTGGTCCCCACTTGTCACTATTTTATACAATTCTTTGTCTCAACGGTGATTATATTGAAGGAAAAACCAAGGTGGAAGACATGAGTCACAAGTGCTTATTAGTTTTTCCTAAATATCGTATTCTTTCTAGTAACCCTGTAACCAGAAACTCTTTGATTTAACATGCAGAGTGATTTATAAAAAACAACAACCAAGTAATCGAATCCCAAGTACTTAGTACATTTTCATGAATATTGAATTATGTTTATTATCTTTCTCACAGGTGGAAGAGTCACAATTTAATTTTTCTAACGTTTTTATTATTTTCATGCCCTCAGATGTTGCTATGACCCGAAACTATTTGTCTCAATAGTGTAACATATAGAGAGGCTTTAAGTAAATCAAATGTGAATGACAGATGGGCTAATTAAATTTTCCTAAATATTGCAATGTTTCTAGGCCCTCACAATTCACTACAACCTGAAACTCCTTGTCTCGATGGTGTGACATAGAGAGGGCTTTAAGGAAAGCCAATGTTGCTCCCATAGGAGCCAACGTGAAGTGTCAACAGATGCTTAATGTTGTGAGCAAAACAAGGCTTGTCTCTTGCGATGGATATCCCTCATGCGAATTACACCATTTAGCATCTAGCAGTTATCATAGGTAATTGACTTGGTAAAATCCGACGAGTGGTGCTTATGTCATGGTAAACAAGGAGTTGTTGGTTTTTTGGGGCGGGGGAGGGGTCTTTGCTTATATTTGGTAAGTGATGAATATTCATAGCTCACACTGGTTTGATTATTTTTTAAACATTCCCTTGAATGTATGTGGGGAGTTTTGCTTATTTTTGTCTGAGCCATAGTTTGTCAGGGGTAACGTAGACTTTTGAGAAACTGAAAATAGTCCAAGTGTGACTGACATTATTTTAGTCGTTTTAAACGGTGGTAGCAGGTTCATTTAGTACTGCAGGATGGAAGCCCCCCCCCCCCCCATTTGTAAAGCCTCCAATGAATTAACCATTGTTGTCAGAGGGGATCCCACTTAATTTGCCCCCTCTTTCCAACTTCTAACTTCTCCTTCTATGTACTAAAATATTAATACCTCAATATGTCCGCTGTCACAGGCTGTCATCTATCATCATCAGAGGTGAATGCGTCCCGTATGCCGCAGAACAATCCCCCCTTTCAAAAGACCCCTTTGCTTTTTAATCACATGAACACTTATTGGTTTCCACACATATTTGTATGATATGCGTGTCGTTCTCCATTTTGCGCTCCTCCATCTCCTTGGTTTACCAAGTGACCGTGACTCTGTGTGTGCGTCTAGGGCGCCTGAATCGAGGCGCCCAAGGTTGAGCTGATTAAGAAGTTAGCCTTTTGAGAGTTAATTCATTCCACACCACTAATTTGTTATATCGCCATTGTTTCATTTTTATTTTACATTTGCCCTCCTGTTTTTTCCTCTTTTCTCTCCGTCGGATGGAGTGGGTGAAGTCACGCTAATTTCCAATTTCCTTTTTGGAAATCAGTTTTTTGTATTTTCCTTTCTTCTTGTCGTCTTTCAATATATGATGGATCTGATTAGGGATTCAGGCCG
>NC_140281.1:2443056-2455556 GCF_964030765.1 Micromesistius poutassou
CTGCCGCCCATCCCCCCCTCTCGTCACTCCGCTCGGCGCCCGGCGAACTTTCATCTCTTAACATGGCGGCTGTGCGCTTAAAGAGCCGCCTTGACGGCAGCCATGGCAGCTATCAGCTTTCCATCGCAAAGCCACTTACCCGACAGCGCACCCCCCTCGGTGGATATGGTGACGCTTAAATTGCCCATACCGCTACGCCATAGCAACAGCAAGGGACATGTGTGCGGGTGTGTGGTGTGTGCGTGCGCGTGTGTGTGTGTGTGTGTGTGTGCGTGCGTGTGTGTATGTGTGAAAGTGGCTTGTGAGACCCGCTGTCATTCATCATCATAACCTTCTGTCCCGCAAAAATGACCTCATAAATGCATCTGGCTTGTCGGCTAATGAAGGGTTGCTAACCTGTTGTCAGCGGCAACAGAGTCGGTCCATGGAATTCCGAGCGTCGGAAGGAGACGATAACCTGTGGTGGTTTTGATAAGGTATTGACCTTTTTTTAATGGTGTTAATAGGACAGAGCAAGGTAGAAAGTCACTGTGGTGTAATTGCACACAGCCATATCACATGATGGACCTCAGGTTCCCATCCCCAGAGTGTCCGTCTGAAAGTGGTTGTGGTTGCGCCTCTTTGCGCTCTGTGACCAACGGTACAAATACGTTTTAGAGAAATCCAAACAGCGAGGCGACCTGGCAGTGACTAACCAACTAATGCATTCTCGGAAACAACAAATGACCCCTTCATGGCACATTAAAGAGCAGCAGTAGAGGAGCACTTGAAAGCCTTTGAGGACATCTGACAGCCTTTTGATGTCGCATTTTACCCTCTTTTTCCTCTCTCTCTCTCCCCTCTCTCTCTCTCTCTCTCTCTCTCTCTCTCTCTCTCTCTCTCTCTCTCTCTCTCTCTCTCTCTCTCTCTCTCTCTCTCTCTCTCCTGACTCCTCAGATAATATGGATTGAAAGATTAAACATGGAGCCTCATTTAAAGCCTTCACACCCATCCCTCACCACCACCACTACCACCCCACGTACACCCGCACACACACACACACACGCCCCCAGCCTTGCTAGCCAGAACCGTGTGCATTGCTAAGGTATAAAACATATTGTGTTCAATGCAAAAAATGTATCAAAGCCTGCCAGAAACATTGTTTCATATCCAGAAACCACTCTGAACTGTTACCGATTTCTGCGGTTGTGTTGAATGTTACTTCACCTTTTTTTTTTTTTTCAATGTATGAACCAACAATTGAACAATAATCAAATTAGTAGATTATCTCTTCTGTGCGCTGTAGCGAGGTACCAGAACTGTTATGGAGATATTATGTAAAGTGCTCGCTTGCAGACAGAGATAATAAGCAGGGGCTTGAGCAGGTGTGAGGTTTATTACAGGTATTAATGATTCTGTATTCCATAGATGAGACTTTAATTTCATCACTTTTGGGGAATATCTTGTATGTTATCGAACATACAAGATTCTCTCCCGTCTCTTTCCCTGAGTGTGTGTTGACGATGACCACTGAACAGGCCCGGCTGTGTGTGCATAGCTAGTGCTCTAATTGTGTATATTATTTTGGTCATTTGCGACCGTCATCAAGAGGGGCCCTCTCTCCCCTCCCTCTCGCTGACCGGCGTTGTGAAGCGAGTGCGGACGTCGTATGTACGCACGCAGCAGCGGTCAGCCGTCTGTGTTCCAGATAAACATGTGATCATAACATGTGATCAAAGGGCAGAGCAAAGAAATTGTGTAAAGCTCTCGCTCGTTTCTCTCTCTCTCTCTCTCTCTCTCTCTCTCTCTCTCTCTCTCTCTCTCTCTTTCTTTTTATCGTCTTGAAGGAGAGTTTAAAGAAATGTGTAGCCAGGTTTCCAGGGGATACGAATCAAAAGCTTTCGGAAATGCGGGGAGGAATCGAGGCGAGGGGGCAGCAGCTTCTTTGAGAGAATTCTCTCCGCTGGCTTTGAGGTGGAGAAGGGGGCAGGAGGGGGGTGGGGGGGGGGAATCACCAGGGTTCGTCTCCACAAGCACAAAGGAAAGGGGGAAAGGATGTGGCAATATTCAGTTTGGCTTCTCCCCCAGCCCTCCTTTAAGAAATGTTGTTTATTAATAAAAGAGACAGCAACACAGTCGCGCCCCCAGTGAACCTTAACCCCCCCACTGGCTCCCCTCAAATTGCGAGGGGGAGAGGGAGGGAGTTCCACCGGGCAAGTCCGACCTCAAAGGGTTGCGAGTTTTAGGCTACTTTGGTCTGTTTCGGTCGCGCAAAAAAAAAAGAAAAAAAAAAAGGTTGCTTTCTTGTTAAGCAGGTGTTGTCCGTAGATATTGTGCATCGCAGCGCAGCCACTCGTAAATAACTACTTCAGTTTCCCCTGGAATTTGGGGAATTTAGAGAAATGTTTTCGACTCAAATTTACCCCCCGTCCAGCACAAAATACTTTTAAATCCATCATTATATATTTTCTTACACATTCACTAGTTGGGGGTGTCCACATATCACACGTGGTTTCCGTGGTAACACCGTGACGTGTACGCGATACCTGCCTGGCCTCTCCTGTAAGTCTCAACTTTAAGTAACGCGCGACATTAATAAAGTTAAACCCACAGGAGCTCTTTCACTAATCACATTCCCTAATTAAGGGGAAATCTTCTCCTTGCAGTTAAGGGGCGGGTAAGGAGCCTAGTTACAAAAAAAAACAAAAAAAACACGTGTGCGGGTGCCCAGGGTTAGCGGGCTTACTTCTAGGTCGTCTCTGGCTGTCTAGCTCTGTGTCTGACTCACAACACCCACCACTAGTGTAGGAGTCTGTCTGCTGCCGGTTGACCCGCTGGTACACAGAGGATTAGAGAGCGGTTTGACAGAACACACGCCAGACACGCTCGTTCTTGGCTTGGGATTTCGCTGCACGTGCACACGCACCGAGCACACCGAGCACGCGTCGCAACATATAGATACCTCGTACTACCGCGCTCGTCCCTGCAGAGGAAATACCGCTTGAGGTGAGGTGTGCTGAAATATTTCTTTGCAAGACTACAAGTCTGTGTATGCTCTATCTGTACGTCCTGATATTTTTGAGTCTTTAAAAGATACATCGCAAACGGCCATACATCACAGTGACCTTAAAAACCGGAGAAAAAAAAGAAAGAAAAATATCTGAAATCATGGTTTGTCGATATCTATATATTTGCTTGCCATACCTAACAAAAAAAATACCCCGGCAACCTCGCCACAAAACAGCCACGCACGCCGACGCAACAAAAGACAGGAAGTGAACCCGCTTGTGCCATCGTCGGTATGCTGATAATTCTTAGCCGACTGCCCTCATTAAACCTGACAAGTCATGCAGCGATTAGAAATCGGAATGCTGCAAACCACAGTGCAGGCATTAGGATCAGTGGCTGCCTTAACTCCCAGTGACAAGCAAAGCCTGGCCAACACCTCCTCCCCAGCCGGTGGGGAGGCTTCAGCCTGGCTGCGCTCAGCCCATCCAAAGCGACAGCTCCAGAGAGCGTACCAGCGAGGGAGAGGGAGAGGGAGAGGGCAGGCTGGGCCAGGCCCCAGCCTCCCCCCCCCCCCCCCCTCCCGACGGTGGGGCGTGGGGGGGTCGGCCAAGGGTTGGGGCCCGGGGGTGGGATGGGGACGGGCGAAGGGGGATAGCTGCGTTCATCCATCCACTTATTGGATCTATTATGGAGAATATGTACAAGGTGGGGCTTCAATAAGAAACGCATACGATGGTTTATTAGTTACGACCGCGAGGCACTCGACTCAAATTGCGTGACTGCAGCTCGGAACGGAAAATATGATTGCCATATGCTGTTTTCCCAATCTGCTCCATAACAAACATTCAGGTCGACAGTTGTGAGCACACCGAGCCAGGTTTGGGGGGGGGGGGGGGGGGGGGGGGGGGAGATTATATCTTCCACAGTGCACACGTAAGCTAGAAAACATGGCAACGGGAGGACGGAAAAAGAACTGTTTGCATGAACGACGTCCAAGTCTGCGGACCCTAATTAATCAGGGAGGGGACTTTTAAAAGTCAGAGTCAGACCATATGCTGAACTTCTCCGCATTAACAGGATGGCTGTTGTGTAGCAGACGGACGGGCTGGTTACCTACCACATACTCTACTGCCACAGAGGCAGAGGGACGTAAGAGGGAGTTTGTATCTGCGTTAAAAAAAAAAAAAACATAAGAAACATAATACTTCTTTTTTGTTCTTTTTTTTTTTTTAAAGGACATGATGAAATTCGGTGAAATGCTGTGTTTTGGGAAGGTATGAGCGTGTGCTCCTGGGCGGGTTTTGGGATGGGCTCATGTGGTGGTGGTGGCGTTGGTTTGGTGGGCCGAGGTAACAGGCTCGCTTGGAGAGCGGCCAATGGAAAAGCGTGTCTCCGCCCATATGGTGGAGATGGCAGGAAGTGACAGGGTGAAGGCCCAACATATGCCTGTCCTGCGCTGGCCTGTCACCAGACCGTGTCCACTATCTTCTGGGAGCCCACACACACACACACGCGAGCGCACGCACACACACACACGCGCGCACACACGCACACACACACACGCACACGCACACACGCGCGCGCACGCACACACACACACACAAACCCACTAACACACACACACATGCATATATTAACACAACCCACAAAACCACAGAGCCATTACAATCAACCTTGTCAGTTTTGGGGAAATTTAGTGATGTTTGTTTTAAAAAAGAGAGCCTGGATTCATTTATTCTTCTCTTCTACGACATTTTCAATGTTCCCCCCCCCCCCCCCCCCCCCCCACCGCCGAAAAAAACCTTCCTCAAGAACATTTTTCTGTGTTTTTGTGGTGGCTAATATGGTCATTAATAACCAAATGCCAGGGAGATTTATGCGTGGCCTTAAAGTTGGCTAGTTCAACAGGAGTGGCTCTATCCACAGACCCTTTTTTTATTGCAACTCTACCTCAACTCGTAGGTTTTAACCCTTCCAGAACCCTCTCCTACCTGCCAGTTGAATTGATCTGATCTTGAATTGATCTGATTTAATGGGGAAACAGCTAGAAATGTCAACTGTCAACTGCACTCCCTCCCTCCGCAAGTCCGCGACGTGTTGTCGATTGGGTTGGGATTCTGCACGTACGGTCCGAGTTTAACGTCACCATGGCTTTTAGGGTATCTTCTATTTATGCACTCACTCTGGATGAGGAACAGTAGAAACTGTAGCCTCCACTTAGGAGGTGTCTCCAGGCTGATAGTGTACTGAATCTACAGTTTTTCCCAAAGCATCATGGTTTCGTTTCAACTGTTTCAATCGTTTCAACCTTCCAGTGAGCATGGTTGATCATAAACCTAACCTCTAATAGGTTTATGATCGAGTATGATTAATACTCGCCACATGTACGCACAGTTCCATGTGAGAATTCAAACACCAGACCGAGATGTCCAGAGGCCAAGATTATAAACCGGGAAGCCATTTTGGATCCAGCTCCAAATGAATTGAAATAAAAATGAATGGAAAAAACGAAGGCATTTGCTCATGGAGAGTCAGGCCATTTGGACTTTACAGAAGAAGAATTGGTCTTCTCACCGTTGTGCACCACTAACAGTACCCATCTGTTTCTTCAGTCAGTCACGTTGTTGGAAAGGCAACCATTCAGCTGCCACTCGCTGGGTCGGCCGCAACTGTGACCTCGTTCAGCGAAGGTACTTCCGTCCTAAACACGTGGTTGTGTTTTTGTTTAGAGAGAGGGGGCGCACGAGAGAGAGAGAGAGAGAGAGAGAGGGAGAGAGAGAGAAAGAGAGAGAGAGGTAGACAGACATCCATGCTGATGAAAGCAATGTAGGTGAGGAGAAGTAGAGAGAATTTCAGGGTGAATGTGGACTGAGGTTGGGCATATGTGCTGTGAGTGTGTTGGCTTAACTGTAAATGGTTGTGTAGAGATTGGAATTTTTGGAAAATGTGCGTGATAGAAGTTGCTTGTGTTATCGAGGAGCATTGTCTTTACTTTTACAAATGCATTAATGCAAACTAGTGCAGGAGGGACGGGAGTAGCACATTTCTGTCTCTATCTCTATGTGTCAGCATTTTTAATTATCTGTTGGCAGGGCTTAAGATATCATTCAACTTGAGTGTATCATTTGGACGCTTGAAAGGCAGCTTAGTGTCACTCAGTCCTGCCATGATTGATACAATAAATCTCATGCTTTTTTTAATCCCGCTGATTTTAAATTCATTTCCCCCATCCTGCCCCACCATCCCCTCTCCGATATATAAAATGGCAGAAGACATTCCCCGTGAAACGCGTAACGCGCAGATGTCACAGACTCGAGGAGACGAGTCAGAAAAGCTCTCGTTTTTTTTCTCGAGTGTCAAGACAAGATGAAGACCGCAGAGGAAAACCCAAGAAAGCAAAAGCAAAACCTGGGGAGGAGAAGGAAGAAACAGACACCGTTCACTTGTTAAGAAGTGTTCCTCTGGAAAACACATCAGTTGCGGTTCTCCGAGGAGCCGGCCCCCTGGTTGTGGCGAGCTTCCGTTATCAGGAACAAAAGGGGGGAGAGAGAGAGAGCTTGGCGGGGCAGGAAGGGGACAGGGGAAGGTGGGCCGTGTTTCCACCAAGGGCAAAGATAGCAATTAAAAGAATCAGTCCTGATTCCCCAACGTCTGTCCAGACATATTAACCACTTTCCCCCGGGTTTCCCCCATGAGCGGACGGAATACGATTAAAGGATTGTAGTCAGTCAGCCAAGATCGGCACGCGAGAGCAGCGACGGATAATGACGCGCTGGTTGTGCCTGATGTTATTGACGCCAGACCATTGATTTTAAAATCACTTGGCTGGGCTTAATACCTCTGATTTCACTTACTGTTCGTTGACCCCCTTGCTCTTATCTGTTTCGGGTCGATTAGGATTCAAAGATATATATATATATATATATATGTGTGTCTGTGTGTGTGTGTGTGTGTGTGTGTGTGTGTGTGTGTGTGTGAGTGTTTGTGTGTGTATGATTGCAGTTCTAGGATTATTGCTGTTACCCAGGTAACCATCAGCATGACCTGGTTAGGTGCTGTAGGTTTGGACCTTGTTCTGTTCAGAGGGTGGTTTGGAGGCAGGTCGAGGACACAGTCTTTTCATACAGTCCATTCTTCACGGCGTGCGTCCACCGTTAATATTATTAATACGAACACTTAGTTCTGTGACCCGGTGCAGCAGCACGTTTTACATGTTTAAACAATGTGTTTCCAACAACACACACACACACGCACACGCACACGCACACACACACACACACACACACACTCAGTTAAAGGTCTTTAGTCTACGGTGTGCCATAAACTATGCTCTATTTCAAAATATAAAACCACCTCCTGCTGTTTGCTTGCATTTTGAAATAGGCTCCATATACCTTAGAGAGTCTTTCTCTCAAACTCAAAATAGTAGATAAATACCACACAAAACAAACAATACCGAATCCACTCGCCCAGAAATGCAATAACATGTTTGTTTGTTTTTTCTATGTACTGTAACATTAATGAACTGCATTTGTAACAGTTTGGTCTAATCTGTGCAAATTGAAATATGGAGCGTGCATTAGTGGCAAAACACCAGTACAACGACAATTTCATTACCATAAGTAGAAGTGTGCATCATAAAAATCATATAAAAAATTGCTCCCCAAATTGCCATATTAGTTTCTTTATGAGGTAATTTCTACCATACATACAGTAATAGAATATTTTCTGTACCCTCTAGTGCATATTGAACTCACTTATATTTCCCTATAAACTCCAAGACCATGAATTTAATGGCTAAATAAGGAAAGTTTTCTTGCTTTGGAATATGTATTTACAATACTAAATTGATTGCGTGTCTCTTTTTACTTCTACGGATGCTTCATAGGTAACAATACCAAATTCCCGCTGAGATGATTCATCAAACAATAACAGACTATGAATGTATTTTGAAGGGATTTGGCTGAAACACTTAAGAGTACGCTAAAGGTGAAGAGGACTTAAGGGGGGGGTTAGGGGCCCATCGGGTGCAGGCAGGCATGGCTTAAAGGATAGTTCCGCTCTGAACGGATGAGGGTGCGGTATCCATGTGGTGAGGGGACATGGAAAAAAACGCCAATAAGGAGCTGATAAATGATTTAAACCTGATTAGGAAATATTGCTATTTTTCACGGCTGTCAGTGGAACAAAGGCATCAGCACTTTGGGCTACTTTCCTGGATTTTCATAATTGAGCTCCGGACCGTCTAGCTGTGCCCCAGAGCTCGCCATTAATCAAGCTGGGTGAGGCGGAGGCCCGGTGACAGCGCTGGACAGCATTCGATGGGGGGAATAGTGCTTTTCAGGTAGCCAGGCAAAGCCTTTCTGATGCCATTTATCCCCTGATAAGAGTACTTCGTTGTTTTCTGCCTTTGTTTTTTTCTCTCTCCCTTTTTTTGACTGCTCCTTTTTTATAACTCACTTCAACAGGGTTAATTTCATCTGCTTTTTACAGATTTTTTTTTTTTTGCTCTTGCATTAACAACGCTGCTCGTTACTTTGGATATTGCGCGATCAAATTTCATTTATTCACCTGTTTTAGGTGATTTTGAAAGGTATAAGGTTTAGTCGCTCTTGAGTCAAGAAATAGGAGCCAATATGTAGTCAAACCTAACCCCAGACGAGAGCCAAGAGTCACCGCTGACTAACCTCTACACAGAGCTTCAGGCTGGAGCATTTAGCCACAACATTTCTGCATCTGCCCCCCTATCCACCGCAGACCTCCACAACAAATTTGAATTACGTTCCACCTAAACCACTGCGAGAACCCCCCCAGAAGCCATGTATCTCTGTCACCCGACGGAGGGAACTCCATCAGTTTCAACCTTTAAGAACTCCCAACTTGACGGCCGTGAAACCAATGGACACAAGCGGCGGGTTGGAAACCCATCGCCTGTCAATGCACCGTAATTCCAGTACATTCATCAGTTAAGAACTCAGGAAAAAATCAATGTCTCGGTGAAATGCCAGTGCCCATTATTGTCCGAGGAGATGTTCATTAATTACACGTTTTAATTGGGTTTCGGCAGGTGTGCGGCATGCTCACCGCTGAGGTGGCCAATGGGAGGAAGGAGGAGACGGCGTCCGTTTCGCCGGGTCCCTGCTCTCTTTCTATTAGAGAGCAGCATGTCCCCTGTCTCCTGGAATTGGAGTTCTCTTTATTGATTAATGACCCTCATTTATTACAGGGAAGAGGGCTGTAAGTAGTACTAAACGTACCATTAATCAACTTTCACCATCAAGTTATGAGCGTCTACGCGTGGGGGAAAATGCCACGCCGGAAAAGGCGAGAGAGGAAGCAAGTGCTTGTTGTTCCCCCTCGGCTCTTCTGCTAAGAAGCTGGTTTTAGCTGGGAGTTAAGACTCTTTTTTTCTTCGCCCTCCTCTCCTTCATTCACTCTAATACTCACCCCCGTCCCCCAACCACCTCCCCCCCCCCCCGTCCCCCCCCGTCCCCCCGGTTGACAAATGCGTCTCGGAGAACGCGAGCAGCGTAATTCCCATTGATGGAGTGACCGGCGACGCCATGTTCTTCACCACAATTCACACTCAAGCGAGCCGCAATAATGAAACACCCATCCACATCAACGGCAAGAAGCCATTCATCTATCCGTTTCCCCCAAAATGCCCACGGCTCCAAATGCATCACGGTTAAATCAACAGTATTATATTAAGCTAAAAATGGATGAGAGGTTAAAGAACTTAAGGCGCTGCTACGATAAATTCCAACCCTCACACTATTGTTCCTGACAAAACCCCCAAGACATTTATGACATTTTAAATCCAGCTTGATGGAAAAAACTGCAATTGATCACAATTTCTCTGGCACGATGGGCCCACCCAACGTCAAACCGAGTGGTTAGTGCCACCCTATTTGACACCCTTCAAACCCTTACTTTCACCCTTTAATTCCTTTGTGGCGCTAAAAATGTGCTACAAATGTGCTAATAATGTGGTTATAATTCACACATTGACTTCCTGAGGTCAATGGAAAAAATGAGCTTTTGCTTGTAAAGAAAAGTGCTTTCACTGAAGTACTGAGCTTGTAAGCTTATAAAACCCTTTGCAGTACAGCTATATAGTGGGACTAGGTGGGGGGGGGGGGGTGTGGTATATTAAGGGATGCTATTGTATACACACACATGTATATCAATTATGTAAGGAATAATGCACTTCGCGTCGGGGTTGGTTTCCCAAAATAAAAATAATTGTATTGATTAAAAATAATTGTCTTTTAGATTCTATGGTTCGAGCTGTCCATAGCAACAGTCTGTTATTCATAGCAGTGATCTGCGTTTCAGAAATGATAGACCATAGAATGCCGCAATAGATCATTCAGAATCAAGTTTTCAACAAAACTGTGTATAATAAATAGGTAATATATATACTGTTATATTGGATTGTAAGGCATTACCCGTTCAATCATGGGTGTTCAGATTAATTACATGAAAATGTGTAAAATGTCGATCTTCAGTGCAACCACTGAATGTACCAATAATTTATGTTTCCATCCCATAAGACATTTAACAGGATGATGGTTGATGATAATAATTGGTATGGGAGTGGTGACACTGTGATGGAATAAGCATACTTGGGTGTGAAACCTCATACACTCTCTTGGGTTAAAAGGTTCAATGTTCTCACTTTTTACTGCTATAAGAAACAAACCACTGTGCACTCATGTAGAACAGACGTGTTGAGGAAGTCATAACGTCTCACCTGAGCGTGTCTTAATTAATACCATATTGTTACATTGTTACATTAATATACATTAATATATCTTACTGTCTTCCTACACTAATGTGATTTTTTGTCATTTTAAAATGTGAGGTAACATCATATCTTGACAACGTTGACGGGTCATTGTGGTTAAATACATACATATACATACATAACAACTTTGTAAATGGACCCACTGAATTCAAATGAATTGTCTCCAAAAGGGATCTGAACACACACACACACACACACACACGCATGCACGCAGCGGCAGCGGCGTTGACCCCAGAGCTAAAGGTTGCGGTCCTATTGGGACTGACTACCGTCTACTGATTCCCATCTGAAGAGGTGAAAGGTAAACACCGGCAGACATTTTGAACCAGGCTGATATCTAGTTAGAATCCAATCCCCAGCCTCCCTGGGGAACGGCCCACAGAACAGGGTCAGCAGTGAACAAGCTGATAATCGCATGGGAAATGGTCCCCCCCACCCTTTGAAAATCACACTGTTCTTGCCACCAGTGTGCAATCCGAAACCAAAAGCTTGGCACTTACCAGAGGTCAGTCATTGGTGACACCTTCCCCTCAAACGCCAATATTGTATTATTACCTTCCGAGTTCTTTCCATAAGGTTATGTTATTTTTGTTTTCTTATGATCTTTTATTTCTCTCAGTTTTTAGTTTCATTTGTGACAGCCCTTGGGGGCCTCGCATGAGTCTACGCATGGCTGGGTCCCCAGAGGGAGAGGCGGTGTAGGAGGTGCAGGGTTAGCGAGGAGGAGGAGGACGACGATGCCTTTGTCACCAGTGATGATCAGGGACAATCCGCCGGTTTGTCAAAACGTGGCAGCAGATCTGGCTTTGGCCAATAGCACCTTGTAAGATTGAGGTGCTCAATCAAGGGAGCACTGGAGTGGCCCCAGCCAGGTTGAGAGTGGTGATTACCGGGGCCACGTCTGTCCAGAACCGGGGGAAAAGCGCTCCACCTCTCCACAGGGGGCCCTCTGACATTCAAGCCTGCATTTTCTGAATCAGTCTTGAGTGATTAGGGCAGCGACAGCCAAAAGGACGGATCAAACAATTATTTCTCTCTCTCTCACTCTCTCTGTCTCTCTCTCTCCTTTTGACAGATGGCAGAGCAGGAAATGGCACTGCTCAGGAAAAATCCTACCAGTCTTAATCTTAGTCGTTAATACAAAATCTCCCCCCACACCCCCCCCCCCCCCCCCCCCCTTTTTTTTTTGTTAATTTGTGTTTTTTCTTCTTGTGTTGAATCTGAATGGTGACCTGTAAAGAGACCTCTAGGGCTGGACTGGGACAGAACACTGGCCGTGGCATCTTGGCCCAGTCCAGCCCACCGCAATCTTATTTGTGCAAAGTGCGCCCCGCCCTGAGTGTTAATGTGCCTGCTGTACACCCGAACGTACCTCACTGTATCAATCAAACCTACTTTGTAGCACGCTATCTAGACTAGCTTCTACAAGGAAGAGTGCGGTAGAAACACTAGGACCAATATTTTTGAAATAATAAACAACAGCCGGCATTTGTTTAACCGTTCCGTTATCAGCATATTCACACAAATGTCAATAACGTACCCAGATACACTTTCCAAACACAGAAATAAAGTCATGGTTTTAGTCATGGAAAGTAACACTTTTTTTTTTTTTTTCGTCGCCTTCAATTCGTTTTATCCATTTTGGCACTGTTTTTTTGGAGATGCTATTTAATGAAGAACTTGAGCCCAAAGGGGAAGGGGT
>NC_140281.1:2458056-2475556 GCF_964030765.1 Micromesistius poutassou
TTTGGAGGCAGGTTTAGGTGGAATGATTTGATCGATTTGACGTCCAAGTACCACGGCAAAAGCAAGAAATAGTGCGTAGGAATTGTGGGTGGACTCTTTGGGAGCACTTAGGTGCGTGTAGTCTCAGGGAAAGAAAAAAAAACATAATGTGGGAATCTAGTCAGAGAATATTAAAACATGTTAACAAATGGAAATAGCTAAAAACGTATTGATGATAAATCACGAAAAATATCCAATGCGCAAAATGCTAATGATTTTTACTGCAACGCACGTGGGGACACTCATTCCATAATTTAATTATAGATGAGTTTAATCACATTTCAACACAAAAAGAGCAATCTTTTGAGACTGTATTGGTGGGCGAGTTTGAAGCGAAGGAGCCAATCATGTCGTAGGAAGATCCAGGCCACTAAGGCAAACTCACTAAATCACAGTTCAGGCAGGAGCCGTCCCTATGGACCAACGTATGGGAATAAAAGTGATGTTGTGGTTCTTCCTTTCGTTGCTTGCTTTATACACTTTGATGGCAGCCCCACTGTGTGTGTGAGCGTATGCATGTTTGTGTGTGTGTGTGTGTGTGTGTTTGTGTGTGTGTGTGTGTGTGTGTGTGTGTGTGTGTGTGTGCATGTGTGTATTTTGTTTAGTTTGCATTTCAAGTAAATGTGTTTTGGTGCTTTAGAATCGGTTCTTTATGCATCATATTTATGTTAATGATGTATATTGTGTTAAGCGAGAGCGAGAGACAGATTGTCGATTGTTCCATAAAAGACGCATCTCGTAATTCCACAAACTTTCATTTTACATTTTTCGCCATTTGCGACCAAAAGATGCTCAATTCCACATGACACATTTTTCAGGGTGACAACAAAAATCACTGTCCACAAATTGTAAACTCTGGGTGTCCTGTACATGCCTAGAATATATCCTGGGAAATTCTTGAAATTTTTTGCGACCTTTGACCTCTAGGGGGTCATTTTCATTTCCCACCAACTGGCAGGCAAATGAGGCAGCTCTCATGGCGCCTCAAATCAAATCAAATACTGTCTTCCCTTCATTGTTCCTCAAAGTGGAAACCAACAAAGAATCCACAGACTCACCGCACAGTGGCGATTGGCCGAAACAACGTTGACAGTTTCCTTTAAAATGTGCTTGCGTGCGTGTATGATAAAATGAAAAGACGAGAGAGAGAGCGCAGGGGAGAGAGAGATAGAGAGAGAGGGTATCACGTTATCAAAATGGTTCTTTTTCATATCGAAGGAATCCAAGTGTGAAATCAACCTGGGTTGATGACCACGTCTCAGCCCATTCCTATACAATGTTGAATATACTTAGTGTATTTACGCATGTTTGGCAGTGAAATGGTATCCAAATGAAGAGGAACAAACCAAATGGGCTGGGGGTGGTGGGGCGGGGTTTGTGTGGGGTGACAGGGGGAGCACTGATTTGAAGTTGCCAGCAGTTGCTTTTTTGGAGAATTCCTCAAGCTTGCTTTGAAGTCGGCACCCTACCGGGCGTCCTAACTTTGACACAGGGAGCCATGGCTGGGGCTATTTATACATCTTGTGGGAGAAAAAGGTCCCTTCACCCTCCGCCCATCCCACCCAGCTCCCCACCCACACCCACACCCCCCCCCACCCCCACTCCACCACTTAATAGATTTATTCCCTCTTTTTTTTGTCTTCCCATCCCTGTGTTTTTTTTCTCTTTTTTTTTTTTTACTCCACTGGTGACAAACCAACAGGAGGACTGGGGGCCATTGTAATCGCCAGATATGCCTGTCTCCCCCCGCACCACCTCCCCCGCCCCCCCCCTCCCCCCCCCCCCACCCCCAGCCCCTGTACAGTACAACACACACACACAGGGGGGTCGGAGTCACACACTCATCGTCCGAGCCGATGCATCTCCTGTGATTCTCACACTCTATTGCATCTCGCTCGGAAATTTATGTCGTGAGCAACCCTCACAACCCTCCCCCGGCCCCCTGCTGGGGTTGCTCATGGCCTCCCCCCCTCCCTCAACACTCCCCCCCTCAACCCTCCCTCCCTCCCTCCCTCCCTCCCTCCCTCCCCCCCCTCCCTGGGATGGGGTCACAGTCGCTGTGGTGAGAGTGATGTTGCGCTGCATCCCGGACCCCCGTGCACCTTCACGCCTCCGCCGCCGCCGCCGCCACCATCACCGCTGTCCGCCATGGTGAGCAGCCGCCGCAGCGGTTCGGGACAAACAACAACAAACCAGACCACAGCAACCACACTGACGGACAGCGGGGAGGCTCTCCCCGCCTCCTGTACGCAGGTCCTCCTTCTCCTCCTCCTCCACTCCTCCTTTTCCTCCTCCACCACCTCCATCCCCTCCTTCTCCTCCTCCTCCACTCCTCCTTTTCCTCCTCCACCACCTCCATCCCCTCCTTCTCCTCCTCCTCCTCCTCCACTCCTCCTCCTCCGCCTTCACCTCCACTCCCCTCCTTCTCCTCCTCCTCCACTCCTCCTCCTCCGCCTTCACCTCCACTCCCCTCCTTCTCCTCCTCCTCCACTCCTCCTCCTCCGCCTTCACCTCCACTCCCCTCCTTCTCCTCCTCCTCCACTCCTCCCCCTCCTCCACCTCCACCTCCTCCTCCTCTTCCTCATCCTCCTCCTCCACCTCCTCCACCTCCTCCTCCTCCTCCTCTTCCTCATCCTCCTCCTCCACCTCCTCCTCCTCCTCCTCCTCCTCCTCCTCCTCCTCCTCCTCCTCGACGATGTTTGAATGTAAATCTCCAAACAAGAAATAAATATAGAATTATTGAGGATACAAGGGAAGAGGAAGGGAACGATGGAAAAAAACACACACTCTGTCTCATACACACACACACACACACACACACACACACACACACACACACATACACACAAAGGAGGACAAAAGATCCCAGCTGCTTCACCTTAGCCGCTGGATGCCACCCTTCGTGTGTGTGTGTGTGTGTGTGTGTGTCTGTGTGTGTTGTGAGTGTGAACAGAGCCGTCTTTGATGTTGGGATACAGTACTGTACTGTGACATCTCTGCGGCCATGGCTAACGCCTAAACAAAATGTTCTGGTTGAGGACTGAAAATGCTATAGAATTCGACTATAAATCACCTGAATTTCCATGCAAATGGACTCCCTCAATTGGGCATTTATGTCTGTGTGTGTGTGTGTGGTGTGTGTGTGTGTGTGTGTGTGTGTGTGTGTGTGTGTGTGTGTGTGTGTGAGAGTGTGCACGTGTGTTTGTGTGTGAGTGTGTGTGTATGCCTTTTCGATGCTTGACCTTGGCAATGTTCTGTGAGATTTGGGCTGTGGGTGTGTCAAAGATGCTTCTTTTAAGTACCACAATGTGTCCTTTATGTGCAATTGATGCCTCAATACACACAGATATACACAAACACACACACACACGCACACACACACACACAGACACACACACACACACACACACAAACACACACAGACACACACACACACACACACACACACACACACACACACAACATAGACAAACACACCCATAGTCAAACACATAACAAAACACACACACTCACACACACAAGTAACAACACAAACGGGGGAGCTCGTACAAGACAGAGGCGTCGTTAAGGCTTTTATCTCCGGGTGCACGGAGAGCGAGATCCACCACGACGTCCCAGAGGGGGCCTGATCCATCACGGGCCTGACTGGTTCAAACTGTTTGTGCGGGATTTCACATCGATCACCATGCCACGGTGCACCGTGTCCAAATAACACCACCGAAGAAGAAAAAAAGAGACCACTTTCAATTAGGCCATGGCGAAGTAGATTCACGCCACTTGATTTATAGCGCTCGACTAATTACTCTGAGCTCTCTCTCTCTCTCTCTCTCTCTCTCTCTCTGCGCCTAATGGAAGAGGAGCCCACTTTTATCCTCGGCGCTGGGTGATCCCATTGTCTCCAGGTTCAATGGGGGGAGCCATGGCTCTGCCGGGCCGCGGCGAGCCTGCTTTTTTTTTGTCGCTCGGTCGTTACCGACGGTGGCAATGATGGGAAGAGGATCACCAGACGTTTGCCCCGGTTTGAAAAAAAACAAAACGGAGGGGGGTAAAGCATACAGTAAAAAAAAAAGCACGACTCAGGGACCGTGGTTGGGGTCTTAAGCGGTGTTTGAACAGAGGTGGAGCGTGTTCGTACTGTGGGTCATCTGCCAGAGAGTACCAGAAAGGCTCCGCACGCGGTTTCATATACGGTAGCACGTCTCATCAGTCGGTCTTAAAGAGTCTTAAAACGGTGGTCGCAGCCAAAGATACAGTACTGGAAAAAAAAATTGCAATTAAACGTTGAGAACCTGTGATTATTTAAACTACAGATAAAATGGCTGGCGATATAATTCGACAAAGATTTGCTTTTTTTCCCCTCTTTTTTTTTTTTTTTTTTGCTTCAGTGAGTGAAGATTAGTTCATTTCCTTAAATGTGGCCAATGGTCTCTGTACCTCAGGGGAGCAGAGCGGAGCTTAACAACGGCTAGCAGCCACCGCATACCGTTGGGCCATAGCACAGCTCATGAATATCATTAGCGTTGAGCTGAATTTGTATTACTGCGGGATTACACCTAACCCTCGCTGTAATGCAGCCTGATTGTGATTGCCAAACCCCAAAGTGTGCGGTGATATAATCATATGTAAAGTAAATGTAAAAATACAAATCATAATGTGGCATTAAAGAGGTCCCAGTTGGGTGAGGTTTTTCTTTTTTTTATCTTTTTTTTTTTTTTTATAGAAGCCATGACGTGCTGCTTGCTGTGTTTTTTTTTTTTTCTCTCTCTCTCATTTTGTCGAGCAGGCAAAGGAAGAGGGGACGTTTTCAACTCACACTTCTGCTTTTTTAATGATTACACACTATTTACCCCTTTCATTAAGCAGCCGATTCTGAGACTGATCTGCTGTGATACATCAAACGTGGGCACTTACCTCAAATCATTGATATTTAGCCTACTTAACGTTAGGCCCTCAAACCAGAAGGGGTGATGGGTACATAGGGTACGATACGGTGACAGGGTTCTTTTCGGGGGGTCTTTAATACGTATGTTTCCGACTAAAAACAAACATCTTTATACTTAACTTGTCAATGGTTGAATAAAAAAAAAGGAGAACCACCACACTCAATCTCTCCCTGTCAGAGAGGAATGCCAGATGGCTCTCACACCATCCATCAATTTATCTACTAAGCACACAATTAACCATCTACAACATTTCCACTTTTTCTTCTTAACCCTCTCTCGGTAATCAGTTGATCGACAGGAAATTGGCAGCGTGTTTGGGTCCAGGGCCCCCCCCCCCCTTAAAATAAAGTGAAACATCCCCCTAATTAGCTTCCCTGGTATTCATCCCTGAATGGTAACGAGGAAGTCAGTTTGTGACCTGTGACATCCGTGTTTTTCACCCAAAGACACTGGATACCACAGTAGCGAAGAGTGAGGGGCTGTGACAGCGGGTGTCAAGTTGGGAATACAGACACGTTTTCTCCAGCATCAAAACGAAAGGAGTTCACACTCCTGGGTCACACAGTGCACACCTCTTCACATTGGTGCTATATGTAAAACCCCAGTAGCGGTGCGCCGCAGTGGTGTCTGGAGTTTGCAGATGCACTTTCCCCTCGTGGCAAATAATTTATGCTTCCATAAAGGAGAGATCCTTGCAGAGGAGTGGTGGATGCGATCGCTAGGTGTTGGACTGATGATCAGACATGCATGAGGAGGAGGTATGTGATTGGTTTACAGGGGCCAACTTGATCGAGTCTTGTTTCCACGCAACCCTAGCCCCAGCAAAGTTGATTTATTTTCCTTATTATAACATTATCTAGTTAATACTTAGTTTTGTGATTATGGGGATTTGCTGGTTTGATTCCCAGGAAAACCTTTTTGACAAATGTGTTTTTCATCTGAAGTGTGAAGAATATTATTCAAAACAGCCATTTCCAAATTTCCAGTTGCTGCGAATAAAAAATCCTCCCCGCAAAGCCACAAGCTTTGGCTCTCGTCTCGGCGACTCCGCTCTCTAATCAAAACCCTCGTTAAGGCAAGCCAATCAGAAGACAGTAGCATCCATTTGGGAGAGCTTAACCGCTGAGAACGGAAACGCCACCAACACGCACACTCCTTTAAGGCAAGATGAAAGCACGTTCCGCATGGCACTCTACCTAACCGCATTCCCGCCTGATGGATGTGATGGACCCACACTCCCACCTACCCTATCTCCCAGCCCACCCCCCACTCCCCTCCCCCGTAGGACACGGAGGGACAGATGATCTCCTCAGGTGAAGCGTCGTCATCCTGTTTTTTTTTTTCTTTCTCTCTTCTCTTTTTCCCAAGTGTGCCCCGCATCGCAACTCATCCTAAGAGGTTGGTGTCAAAGTCACTGCTAGTCTGGAACGAGACAGATTCTCCCCCAGCCCGCGATGTCTCTGAGGCCCGGGTGATAATGGGACCTTAATCATCTCTCGGTGTGTTCTGCTTGTCCCTCGCAATGTCACATATCCGGATGATTGTGGTAAATATCAGCCCTGTAGTTTGAGGAAGGCGCCACTTTATCTGCTTTTGTCAGACCAAGGTCTTGGTCATGAGCCATAGAGGTGATGGATGAAAGGTACAAACGTATCATAACACAGGGAAGAAAAAAAAAGTGCTTTGCTGCTCTGCTAATGCTGTTTGAACGGTGTGGAAATTTAACTGTTGGATTAAGAGGAATTAAGGTGGAATATGAAACGCATATTTATGAATCTGTGGTGTTTAAAAGGCAGACGGAATAAAGGCAGCAGTGCTAAAGGGTTTTAAGCATTTAAGCATACATGTGAGTGAGTGGTGAGAGATTCTGACCAGTGGTCACTGAAAGGTGGGTGGGTTTTTGTTGAATATAATCTGTGAAGATGCACATGAAAGTCTTTATAGTGACACAGAAGAGTGTTACGGTAAACATAATGGAACCCGCTGGCACTTTATGGAAAGTTCAAGACACCTGCAGATAGACACGTAGTGTGCATGTATCGGCCATCCTTTGGGCATTGAACCAACGCACATTGGTTCAGCCGACAGAATGTAAAACACAGCAGCACACAGCGATAGCAAACAAAGGGGCAGCAGGTCCGAGAATGACTTGGAAAAAAGTGGGGCTCTCGGTACAAAACGGAGCTCTTTTCCTGGACAAGGACTGCAAGGTCACAATCAATTATTGTGGTTTCGAAAACATCTGTGCCCCGTAGTGATCATGTCCATCTCCACTCTGCACCTCATGCATTCGCTGCCCTGCAGTTGCGTGTAACTGCTGTACAGCCAGCATAGTCCATGAATAGGTTACAATGACAACACATTGATACAACACATAGGAATATCAATATATTGGTAGAGATATCTAAAAGTTACGATCCTAATCTCACTTGTGATGATTATAATTATTAATATAAAAATAAAAATCCATAGAATAAACATTCTAATGCATCACACACGTCGGTTCTAAAGGAAGCAGGCAGGAATTAGTGGCCCTATGTCCATCCTGGTCTATCCCCAATATGCCCAGCCTAACCCTGGCTATCTTCCCTGATCTACCCCCAATACGCACAGCCTAACCCTGGCTGTCTTCCCTCTTCACCCCCAATATGCCCAGCCTAACCCTGGCTATCTTCCCTCTTCACCCCCAATACGCCCAGCCTAACCCTGGCTATCTTCCCTCTCCACCCCCAATACACCCAGCCTAACCCTGGCTATCTTCCCTCTTCACCCCCAATACGCCCAGCCTAACCCTGGCTGTCTTCCCTCTCCACCCCCAATACGCCCAGCCTAACCCTGGCTGTCCTCCCAGCTCTTCTCGCCTCCCGCTCAGGCTGGCCGTGGCCGTTCCTCCCCTGCTGTTTCATGGCATCTCATTTGTCAGGTATCAAATGCAGCCTCCCTAGTATGGCACTCACAGCCTGGCAGAAACGTTGGGAAAAAAAGAACGGGGGCTGGAGTGGGCTGCCGTGATGCTCTGGCTGCTGGCCAATCCCCATTTGAATAAAGACAACGGGCAGTTGCTGGGTCTGGTTGGCAGACACTGAGACGTCTGTCCTTCTAGGAATGGTGAACTGCACTCAAGGCAAGGCAACCCCACTCCATGCTTTTAAGTGTACCCTCTCCCATCTGAACAGCTCATCCCCCCCCAGAAGAAGAGAGAGAGGACACCTCTCCGTATTCGCTTCAACACTTGTAGCGTCGTTGAGAGCCCCCGCTCTACAGGGATGTTGTGATCTGTTCGGCGCAGCCTTGTTGTAATGTGTGAGCGTAAAAAAGCTACAGCCAGTGAGTTATCAAACCCTGATTAATAGGGTATTACAATTACATATTAGAAGACAAATAAATCACGGAGATATCAACAGGGAACACATTTACTGGGGGGGATTTAATAAATGCGATGCTATCTTAGCAGAGTAAAATATCTAAAGGTTGAGACACAGCTGAAATCAGCACGTTAAGGCTTGTAGTAAATCTGTTAATTAACTCACTTTGTAAATGATTCTATCAAAACCCAAAAAAATCAAGGGCATAATTAGCAAAAAGCTATCTAACATTATTATCAAAATGCAATGCAAAAGTCCCACCAACAAAAACACACACTCTCAAACATGAATTAATGCGTTGTGTTTGTTCAAAGTCTTTGACAAACATAATGTCGCCGGGTCTAAAGCCGGGCCACCGCTCTTAAGGCCAAAACAAATGCTATTCTAAAGAAGCTGTGTTGTCCCCCATTCATGACCGTGCTCTTGTTTCAAACACTCCTTTTTCCCCCAAACACAAAGGCAAGCAAGTTCTGCTGTTCTCGCTGGTTCCGTTAGTTTAAACAAACAACAATGGCGCTAAAGAAGGGTGCTCTCACTGAATGTTAAACCCATTGTAGGGTCGGTCAATTGAGGTCCATTATGGTTCCCCACGCATCACAACAGCCCCGGCAGAGCAGGACGGGCTCAATATTAACATTTTCTTTTGACGAGTGGAGGAAAAAGGTTTTCATTTACCCATGAAAGCTGAATGGGAATCAATGGATAATAGGAAATTAAAAAGGTAAAAGAAGAGGGGAGGGGGGGCCACAGAGGAAAGAGAGAAAGCCAAATCCTTGCCCCAGGGCTTAATGTCAGAGTATAATCGCCAGCAAGGCCGTGAAGGAGTCATCTGTCCCCCCAACCACCACCACCACCACCTCCGCAGCCCACCCCCCACACTCCGCCGCCACCTGCTTTACAATTAACCTCGTGGTAACCTTGAGGTCCTGTGATTAGTGATGGCCTATTGTCTCAAACGTGTGAATGCTGGACCCCTCGCTTGGCCCCTGAGCGCGCTTGCATGCGTCGCCGTCCTGTTTCTCTGAGATTAGCGCTCAGGGAGCTGGGGCCCTCACCTTTGGGGGCCCCGAGACTCTTACCTGTCAGTCAGGGAAGTATCCCCTTGACATACAGTATCATAAATGATACACTTTCCTCCTTTAGTCAAAGCCAATCAGCAGTAAAACAAGGTAATCCTGCCCAGGGACGTTTCTGTGACACGGCAAGGGTAACCTGCAATACACATCGTCATGGTGATAGATAACAGAAAGAAAGTCGTGGTATTCTGAATCTGAATTCACCATGGATCCCTAATATCAATTAATAAGATATTAGCACCATTGCAGTATTTACCAGTGGCCCATTTGTTGTACAGTGGCCCAATGTGTGTGCTTGTATTCAATTATACCATTGCTTGTTTCAGTTGCCTCAATTTGTACCTCATTTTGAATATTACAACAACAAAAAAAAGGCATTTGGCAACTAGCGCAATTTGTGTTCCAAGCGGCAGTGGCATTGGAGAGGGGAATTGAAAGCAGAACCAAAACAGCGTACCCCATTACATCTAGTTGATTAACATGGTGACTCCTTGGCTCATGAACACCAGGCACCAACATCGCACAAAAATGTCGCATTTGTTATAAGCGTGGAGGAGGGGAGGAGCTCTGAGGAGAATGAAGGTGAGCCAGATGTGGGGGCGCCTGTGAGGAATAAACCAACCTGATAAACATAATGCAACCCCAGCCTGGACTCAGGGGACCTGTTAGGCTCTATGTCACACGTTCTCCCAGGAACCACATGCTACTGTGTCACAGATGTGTGTGTGTGTGTGTGTGTGTGTGTGTGTGTGTGGAGGCGGGGGGGGCTAAAAGGTCACTTGGGGGCCGTAAATAGGAGGTACACATTGTGACGTTGTCTGGATTCAGCCCTAACTGCTAATAGGTATTTTGACTAGTCACACTGGAACGATGTGCTTCTTAACAATTGTAGTATGATATTGTAATATGCCGATGTAACACTTTATATTAATCTTTGTGTAATGTTATGTGTAATGTTATCCATTAAGAATGAATTAACCTTAAATTACACTACTTAAATGTGAGTCAAAGAAAGGTTGTAAATTATATTTGAAACGTTTCAATGTAAAACGTTATTGACCAATCAGCCGGCATAGAGCAATACACAAACATCAATCGTTGTAGCTGATTGAATGTTCAATCAATAAACAGGCTCTCAAATGGCCCTAAATGAACTTGAAAATTAAGTGAATACCCCTTAAAGGTCGACGTTAACACTCTCCCAGTCCCCAGACTCTGGAAATATCGGCGTGAAGGCATTAGAAACAGCTGAACTAGCAGCATTCGTTGGTTGCTGCGGCGCTTACAGGAAGACAACAAGTCATTAAGCAGCTCGTTTAAAGGGCTCCAGGTGCGTCTCGGACCAGATACGCAGAACACAGCACAGTTAGAGCGTTTACCGAGAGGCGAGCATGCAGGTGGCAGACTAATGCCTGGTCCAGGTACTCACCTGGCTGGCAGCTGAAGCAGCCATTAGAGAACGCACCGCCCTGTCTCGTGGCCGTTCGGTCCCCTGTGGACGCCTCTCGCCAAACAGGTGTGAGGCGGTGCGACCGTGATGGATCTCTTTAGGGTGGCCGGATTCCACCGGCGAAACAAAATAAGCCTGGTGTGCGGTTCTCTGGGTAAGACAACGGGATCCCATGAATTTGATATGGGTACTTTAAGAGATAAAAAGGACTAGCAAAACAGCAGCTTGGTCAGCACGCTCTGTAATTGAGCTATGGAATAATTCTAAATTATTTTCCTGAAAATCTTTTAGGAAATGTTCTTTGCCAAAGGTGTGGTCTCTGTAAGATTATTGTGCTGTACTAGGACTAGCACTCTACTACTAGGACTAGCACTCTACTATGTTGTTATTTATAAATGCACACAGACTGTGTGCACTCTGAATATATCTGCATTTATTTTTATTTTTTTATTTTTTTATTTTATTCTTTCTTCTACTTCTTTGTAATTTCCCGTGGCGCACACATCCTGAAGTGATACATTAACCAAGGAGATAAAACCATTTATTAGGGATGGAAATGTAAATGGAAACAGGGTATCTGGTCGGTAGTCTCATTACCAAACGAAATATTGGACCTTGTATCTATCACTGTTGCTATTTCGCAATAATAACCCTTGAAAATATATAAATAAGTTTCCAATAAACAAGGCCTTGACAAAAAGAAGCCCCAAAAAATGAGCGTGAAAAACAAAATAAATCAACTGCGTACCGAACAAACGTGACAAGAGCTCGTAGAAAAAGGCAGAGATAAATCCTTGTCATTCATGAGGCATTTCTCATCCCAGAATAAGCACCGCTCTCGCACCAAAAAGCCCAAACCGCAAAGTGTAGACATAGCTGTATCCACAAACCGTTGCATATTAAGCCACACTAAACTCAGTGTACATATCCTCACTCCTTGCTAGATTCAACCCCAAAATAACCTACTACAACTCTCAAGAAAATTTTCCCACGTTGTTCCCACCATTTCCAACAGGCATGCTGCGCTTTGATTGCTAGGTCCAAAGTACACAAGTTGTAAAAAGTTAGTGTGCAGTGGATGTAAATGTGTGTGTATGTAGGTGGTCGAGGGCGGTCAACCCAGTAGGTTAAATCAATAATTAATGATGATTAGTTTTTTTGGTGTGTGCGCGTAATTAACATCTTTCACAGATTACAGGAACAAAACAAAACCAATCTAGTGTCATCCTTTCATTGCAATAAACATCAGTCACGCTCGGGAAATTAATTCTGCTTCGGACTTAAATGCAGGCGGAATATATCAAGGAATATAAATAGCTGAAAGAGAGGAGCAGCAAATGCTAAGACCTTGTGTGTTATGCTGCATGAGATTCATCACTGCTCATAGATATTGTCCAGACCCCCCGTAGCTCTAATTCTTTATCCTTGTCATCTCGGTAAACTGTTATTTAGTTCGGAAGGGATAATTCTATTCCCTTCACACGATCAATGAGACAACACACAGTCCAGGGCAGCTGCACGCATCCTTTATCAAAGTAATTCTGTGCCCGTGATAGCTTAGGGTGTTTAAGTAATAGATTAATAAACTACTGCAGATGAGACACTGCCATTGGTCACACAGAAAAGTAATCTCTGATGCTATTGGATGAGGGCCATGACTAGTGTTTGGCTATTGGTGCATTTATGTGTGGTATGTCTTTGCATATAGTCTTTTGAAATGCCTGCCTTGGATATGACACGTAATAAATAGATTTTGGATTACATTTTTAAATGAAATACAAATCAATGTGTTTCTTTGAACTAGGGAGACAAGCAATACCAACATATTGTAATAAAATACATGGTTCAAATCTCAGCGAGTACTTGTGTGGTCTACTCGTTTAATATGTGATCCTTATTTAAGTTCACTAAATAATGTCAGTGATAGATTCCACTAATTTAATCAAAAGAGAGTTTTAATGTACGCATCAAATGTATATTTTATGCAGGCAGTGTGTGTGTTTCACGCACATCGGTGCATGGCTGGTCACCCAGTTTGTATAATGCTTCTACCTGTTATCTATCTGTCTATAGCTATCAGGAATCACTTCTAAACAGCGATTTTAATGTTATACCCACTAGGGACATACCGACTAGGGACACAAATGTACTGTATCCAGTTGAATTGCATTTTAGAAAGGCTATTGTTTAGGGCAGGGCAGGAAACATTGTAATTTGCGGATTGTCCAGAAATATTGACCAAACCATAGCTCTATAGAGAGCAGTGCTATAGCAATCGGTTTTGCTTGGATGCCACCCTTCTCCCTGGTATAAGCAAGGTATAATCCCTTTCGATACGCGGGACTCATACTTGTGATGTCTTTAGTCCACTGTGTCACATCGCTAATTCAGAGCGTGAATATCTGTTAAATATCCAATATCCTTCTTACTTATGCTCAAATGGCATAAGCTGCATATGTGTGATTTGTTTTAATACTCCACCACACCTGCTCTATCCTGCTATACATTTCCATTTAGGTTTTGATGTTGGGACATTCCTGGCAGGCAGGTCGTTATATGAAACCAACACATTATCCGGGCCAGCTACTAAGTTGGCGAACAAATCTATTTTATACAGCCTCTCATAAACAATGCATAACATTTTTTATTTTATTATTATATTTATTGATATATCATGCTCCAAAACGTTGCCAAAATATTGAATTTGTGTCGGTGTCGGTAAGATGTTGGTAAACATAGTTAGAACTTTGTTTTGTAATAGTTTCCTTGACGAGTACACACTTTCACCCCTTTGAACACTACCTGATTTTTCACAAAGTTATATTTAAATATAAGATATATATATTGAAAAAAAAATAGAGAATAGGTGTTATTAAGACAGCAGAACAAACTTTGGGAAGCATTTATTTCCAAGCTGTTGCATATCACTGCTCATGCTCTAGGTTTGGCAGTCAACCAGCTTCTTCTCCAACAACTTTATTTTTCACAACTTTAATAATCATAATCATCATAATAATCATTAGCAGCACAACCAAAACATGTTTCCTCCTCATTTGTCTTGGTAGTTGATGGTGGAAGTATGATACCAGGTGATGGTGTGCGTGTGTATGTGTGTGTGTGTCTATGTGGGTGGGTGTGTGTGTCTGTCTTGACTGGTCGCCATATCCGGGCTCTCTAATTTGCTCTTGTGGAGGCTGTATCACGTCCCAACACAGCAGTAGAACAATTATATCCAGGTGCAAGGATTTGATTCGACAAATTCTACCTGGATCATTCCAGCTTGCTCCGGCTCCCCCCGTTGCCTCGCTGTCTCTCTTCTGGGCCGGCTTTGAACAGATGCCCTTGAAAAGTCTGCAAACCCTCCCCACCCCCACCAGCACCACCACCATCCCCATCCACCAACCAACCCCCAACCCCCACACATGTGACTGTGGGACCTTGACTAAAAGCTGAAGCACTTCCAGAAAACTTGAAAGTCATGAACCATGTTGTCTATTATAATAATTGAAATGGCAGCAACTGGAAAAGATTCCCCCTGAATATTCCCGCAGATAATGGGACATGCTAATGAGCGTGGAATGGAGCCAATCAAATGATGAGGGACCAGAGAGGTGGGGAGAGAGATCCAGCATCCTTGCCAGAAGATAAAAAAGCTTCAACTTGAAACACGTAGGGAGGTGGGCAGGCACGTAGGAGATGTGATGAATGTCGGCGTCTACTCGGAACAAGATTCCGAGTAGACGCAAGATTCCGAGTAGACATTCAGTACTGCGCTCCTCCTGTCAAAGCTGCCGAGACCACATTTGGGAGGAGGGAGGGAGAGCGGGAGGAGTTTGATTTGGGAACGAGCACCCGGCAGTCTGAGAGACGTCCCGCCATGCGGTGTGTGTGTGTGTGCAAAGAAACTCCAGCTACGCCACGGCGAAGGAGGAAGCTCGTTGCACCATGGTCCAACACCAAAGTACAGAAAAAGAATTGACACGGGCTGCATTAAGAATGAAATCATCCATCGCCGTCTTTTTGCTCGCCGGATGACACATGTAAAGCCCCTTTCCCAGCGGTGTGCGGTGCAGACCCTGCCGAAGACATGCCCTGGTTTGATCTCTGCAAAGGTTTGGATGGCTTCATGTGGGAAAGGTATGAATATATGCAGCTGTACCGCTAAGGGAAGTGTGATGTGTGTCATGTGTTTGAAAAGGAATACAGGGCTGGAGTCGGAGCGCAAACCCAGTTATTTTCTGAGTCTGGCGAATTGCCGGATGTGGATAATTAAGAGATAAGTAAATAACGTCTTCCAAAAATCTGTTTTCCGTAAACCTAACTTACATGTAGTAACTCTGCAGGTGTCCTTGGTTTGTGATTGCGTAATTGCGTTTTGCAGAAGATGCCTGAAAATACTAGCTTCAGTATTTGGGGGTAGAGGAATGTGTTGTTATGATGTACAGCCAACTCCATCATCCTGATCGAGTACATTTCAATCTCGCAGACAGCTGATTGGATTTCCGTCAAAAAACTTCTGGTCTGGAGAACAAAATCCTGCTGCGAGTGAAATTGACTTAGGCTCATATTCAGAGAGAGAAATATCAAGGGCATGGTATCACACGCCGGCCCATGTCTCTCTGCAGCCCCAATGCGTTCCATATGTTTGTTTTCCAGCCTCTGCCGAAGAATGTTATACACGTGATGTCAACACTGTGAGGCTGAGCCTGGAGTCGACAGAGTCTGAGCCAGAGTGAGCCAGAGAGGCACTTGAGATCTAAGCAGCAGCACAAGCCAATGTTTTTATGTGTTCTGTGAAAAATGTTCTACGTTCATGTCGTACAGCGTATGAAGCGCAGTTATACGGACCTCGAAAATATTGTGCCCCGGAGTGTGTGTGTGTGTGTGTCTGTGTGTGTGTGTGTGTGTGTGTGTGTGTGTGTGTGTGGCTGTGGGTGTGGGTGGGTTTTCCCCACACACATATAAGGACGTGTAATATACTTGCTCGGAAAGAAATTGATCACAATAGAAACTTTTTGTTATAGCAACCACAGTGCAAATTTGATTTCATCATGGCATTGCTTCAATAAAACCCCTTTGATGGACAGAACAGGCCTGCTTATTCATATACTCAAACAACAACTACATTTGTACTCATTGATACTCAGTACATTGAAAAATAGTGAAGCTGAGTGAAGTTCCATTCCCACACCTAAGACCTTTGGGTTTATTTGAATCTTCACTCTGATCATCAAGTCTATCGCTATGTAGCATCTACGTTACTGCTCCACCGACACAGTTAAACCCTTTTTATGAACCACATGCACGTGCAAAAATGTGATGGAATTTATACAAGGTTTAAAAAAAAAGGTATTAACACATACAGTGTGGTAGTATTCAAATGTACTGACGATAACCTTTATGGAATATGCAGTTAAACAGTGTATAAATGTAAAAAGGTGACACCCTATGCCATGGAAAGCATCATGCCGGAAGTTTGGTCGGTAATGGCTTCACAATGAAGGCCAGGTGGTCTTCAGTTTATCTGACGAATGAGGTCGGGAAACATTTCCGCAGGTGATCTTCCATTTATTACCAAATGGCATCACTTTGTTCTGCTGATTTGATTTGGAGTCATTTCAAGTTCACCTCGTTCAACCACATTTGCCATTGATGTATACATTTAGTCAAATTAAATTAACTATAAGTTGGTCTCATACCCCGCTGGTTTGCCAAAAGGTCTGCAAGATGTACTACTGTAAATGTTTTACGGATACGGATAATACATATAGATATATAAGATATAACGTTTTCTCTTTGTATTGCTATCTGTTTTTATTATTTATTATTTTTAATCGTATGCATATCTCTTACAAGCAGATAGTATTTGATTTTAGTCTAGGCAGCAGTACAAGTGCTTAATACTCTACTTACTAACATCGACCTTTAACCAAGTGGGATGACCTTTGACACAGTTGGATGAAGGTTCAAACGTTACATCATAGCTCTGTTTAACTAGGCAAGAGATCAAAACGCCAATACAATATAATACATACTCCAGGGCTATATTTAGCCTGCAGGACCCCTTCATGTTCACTGGTGGAGACATGTGGTGCTAGGAAATGCAATTCTAATTCAATTGCACTTATGAGTAACGTGATTTAAATGTAATCCTGAAGCCTGACAAAGTATTTTTTTTCATAATTTAATTACTCCATTAATCAAAAATAACATTATGTGAACCGATTGAATTGAGAATGTCAGGTCAATAACTCAACAGTTTTTTTGGAGCAACAACACATAATAATGTGTGTACATCTAGAGTATGTGCGTATTTATAAATATCGAGATAGCATATCCTCATATTTATTTAGAACATTGTTTCCCTCAAAAAGTTACACTATCATGTTAAAAGTTTCTGTTTCTCAATAACGTCATTATACCTTGTTGGCAAGACCTTAATATTTTTCATGAAAAAAACAATTACAAATGTTTTAGAAATCATTCAAACAAATGATACTACTGTTTTAATAACATTGAATTTAGCAGTTGCAGTACCTTCCATATATCACTGTTTCTGCCAGATGTTCTTGGCTTATAATTGCTGCCAAGGATTAACAGAAACCTTTAACAAACTGAATGGAAATA
>NC_140281.1:2480556-2528357 GCF_964030765.1 Micromesistius poutassou
TAACGTGGTAACCAACGGGACTCCCCGGCGTCAGGCTCCGTTGACCGGCCACAAGTGCCGGTGATAAATATTCATGGCGGCGGCGCCTGAGCGTCTCTGCGGCGAGGCGCTCGCCGCTCGCAGCCCCTCGCCGCTCGCAGCCCCTCACCGCGCACATGGGATTGAAACAAACGTTTCTGGAGACGTTGTTTAATTGCGTCGCTCAATTTGTCAAGCTACATGACATCGGGGTAATAGGCATTGTGTAATTTGCCCTACGACGTATATTTACTTTTAATACATATAAAATAGGGTTATTTGTATAGCCTCTGATGTTATATTGCCTAATGCAATATTTTTAAAACAATGGCTTCCAAAACAGGCCTATAAAAGAGGCAATACTTTTTGTTCGCTAAAATGTAATAGTGCAAGCGATTTTTATTGGTTTAATTGTTTTTATTGGTTTAATTTGTATAAAATGCCGACAAAGACGGTGAGCTCTGACCCTGGGTCGTTATAATAGCCTACACCTGGACTATAAGCCCCCATACACTTGTTATGTTTTATTGTAGCAGCCTATGGCTGTGTAAATGTTGCTGTGGTATCATTTAAGGAATGCCTTCTGAAGGTAGGGGATTTATCGTCTACTGAATGTAGGGGATGATTTCTGAAAGTATAGGGTATGCCTACTGGAAGTAGAGTAGGCCCACTTGCCAAATCATTTGACTGCATGGCTGACGACGCATCAGCATCACAGGACCCAGACAGATAGTGTTAAATAGAGTCGAAAAAGTCATTTTATTGCTACCGTTCATTTATATCAGAACTTAATAGTCCATGAAAGCGAAATATGAACACATTTCAATGCCTTTAAACAAATCACCTTAGATAGTTGAAGTTATGAATTATTGCTGGTGCATTCGGGAGACACGCTCACAAACAGCCGCGCGCACACGAACGCTCCGGCGCGCACGAGTTTATACCCTCAAAGTATTTTAAGCGCACACACACACACACACACACACACACACACACGCACGCGCGCACATATAAACAAGAGCCCCGTGGTCGTATATCCTATAGGCCGCCTCCATATTGTGTGTGTGTGTGTGTGTGTGTGTGTGTGTGTGTGTGTGTGTGTGTGTGTGTGTGTGTGTGTGTGTGTGTGTGTGTGTGTGTGTGCGTGCGTGCGTGCGTGCGTGCGTGTGTGTGTGTATGCGCGCGCACGTGCGACTCTCTGCGTGTTAATATTTTGGCTGTTTGTTTGTTTGAGGTTGTTTCCGTGGTGATGTTGTGAACCGGGTCCCAGAGCCCGTGCGCCGGGTCGCCTCTGCACCCTGACAGTGTTAACCACGCTCGCCCTCACGAGCGTCTGCTGATGTGATGTCTGCCTAATGGGGCGGGAAAGCAAGCTGCAGCGAACAATGAGAAACCCTGACTCTTCGGCCCGGCGCCTAAACCTATGAAATCCGACACAGCTAAAAAATAAATTAGATTTGAAAATTAGATTTTGGAATAATTAAGTAACACCAACTATCTCACTTTTACACCGAGGAACAACCTCCGTGATTAATTGTTTTAATTTGCTCGTTTCTCGGGGGCAAATGGATGTTAATTTTGAATAAACAGAAGATGCGAAAGGAGATACAATTACTTATCATTAACTGTCAGACAAGTTGTTATTGTGGCCGTGCGCACGGTCGCTTTGTTTGCAGCCCCTGCCTTTCTATAACTCAATATACTGAGTTTATATAAGGCCCTGTTTTAAAAAAAAAATTAGTCTACCTATTTACAGATGCAATACACGTGCACACGCGTGTGCACGTGTGCGCGCACACACAAAGACGGGGTAAAGAGAGAGTCGGTGAGTCAGGGACACTGCATTCTATCTTCGAGGAGAATAATCAGAACAAATTCGACGTAATATAAACCTAGGATGTTCTATTTTTAATAAAATAAAATAATAATAATAAGGCAAGCCTTAGGTTTAAATATAATTTGTAATGTGTATTTTTGAACCTACAAATGCATGGGAATTACACAGTACTCATTTTGCGATCAACATTGAAATAAAAGAAATTAGTGAAGTCATTAGATTAATGTAGTTTAAATCCTTTAATATAGTACGAAATGTAACCAAACATTTTTGTAAACTAAATTTTACATACGAGCGCATTTCTCCATAAATACCGATCATTTCTAACATGTTACCGGTCCTTTACATGCGGATATATATGGAAAATTGAGCTACTTACATGTAATACTTCCTTGGAGGCAAGGTAATTGACAGATTTTTATATTTATCACGTACATAAACAGATTGACACGGAATTTCAGGCTTTCACTACACGATTTATCGACATGACATTAAATAACAACATGATACTGTGCTACTCAAACTGGACCTTGGACGAAATGTTGCACTGAATACAAAAGCACATTAATACTAAGAGTCGGTTAGGTCGACGTTCAGACTGTAGTAATACTGAATAATTCACATTTGGTACACAACTATAACATTCTTTTCAATCAAGTCTATTAATCGAAATATTTTTAAAACCATCTCATTTTCCATATATCTAGGGACCACATTTTCACAAATTCCCTTTAACTGTGATATAACTATTTACAAAATAAAATATTACATTTTTTCAAGTTGGTGAATTTTTATGTACAAAAAAAACAGGCCACTACCCGCAGATAGCATGCTTTCGAGATTTCTTTTCTGCAGTCTTTCAATAAAAATAAAGAGAAGAAATATCGAGGAAAAGGTTAAAACTCGCTTGCTGTCCTTGCTCCCCCCCTCCCCCCCAACCCTCCCAACACCCCTAACCCCCCCACTGCCCCCCACTGCCCCCCCCCCCCCCCCCTCCGGTCCATGCATTGTCTCTGGCTGGGCAGCCGTCAATCGATCACTTCTCCTCCCCAAAGTTTGTTTTTTTCCGTTCAGTCCATGCGTTAGGCCTACTGGCTGAGATTTAGTCTTTGATTCCAAGCAGGGTTTTTTTTAATTCTGCAGTCTTTTTTTTGTCAAAAATATTTACACGTACCATTCATTGAAATTGGACGACAGCGCACTGTGGCTGGTCGTGTGGTGGACGGCCGACGACGCCGGCGATATGGAACTGCTGCTCTGGTTCTCTGTGGACGGCGACACGATGGTGGGCGGCGTGGACGACTCGTACCCTGAACTTGCTGCTGGCGAAGGCTGGGATCCTTGGTTGGTGGATTCATGGACCTTCCGCAATACGAAAAATACAAATAACACGTTAATCTTAATTGCATTGGGGGCCCTTTTATTTAAACGTGACTGAAAAAACTATTCATGAACATGTAGGCGTATTTGGTATTTTATTATTTGTTGTGACAAAACGGAAACGATAAAATCGTACTGCTATGAGCGTTTCAGGCATATTGTTGTAAAATAAAATGGGAATGGCCCAATGCCTGCATCTCATTGCATATGTTCAAGTAATCGCGATATGCACCCATTAACATTGTATTTATAAAATCGTCGTTCGATGCAAATTGCATTGTCCTTCAACCGAAAGTTACAAAAAGCCTTAATATTTTTACCTTCATGTGTTTCCGCAGGGAGCTGGGGTGTGTGTAGGACTTGTCACACATTTTGCAGAGATAGGGCTTGTCCGACGTGTGGACGTGCATGTGTTTCTTGCGGTCGCTGCTGTTTGCAAATCGCCTGTCACAGCCCTCGAATTCACATTTAAAAGGCTTCTCACCTAAGAAAGAAAGAAAAAAAAAAAAACGTTTTAGAAATTGATTATTGCAAACACAGAATACATTTGGACCTGGCATTCGGAATGTGGTTCCTTTATTGTGTTATTCTTGGTTAACATATTTAGATAATAGGCCATATGTTTTCTCTTTCAAATGGTAATTTTAATATAGTAAAACATTAATTTAGCTGAAGCTAATTAAATTGTACACCATACATTAATCATACATGTTCAACCAATATGCCAATTCGTATCAACGTAAACACTAAAATAAATGCAAATACATAGGCTATCTATTTTTAATCAATAGGGTATACAGGTTTACGTTGTCTGCACCTAAAACATTCCAGCTGAATGTATGAACAAATTAATTGTACGTGGTTAAAAAAAACGACTATCTTACCAGTGTGTGTCCTTTTGTGAATTTTTAGATTTTCCGATCGGGCAAAGACTTTGCCACAGCCGGGGAAGGGACACGGGAAGGGCTTTTCTCCGGTGTGCACTCTGATATGATTCACCAGTTTGTATTTAGCTTTGAACGGTTTCCCTTCTCGTGAACACTCTTCCCAGAAGCAGATGTGGTTCGACTGCTCGGGTCCCCCCACGTGCTCCACCGTCAGATGGGTCACCAGCTCGTGCATCGTGCTGAAAGTTTTGTTGCACGACTTTTTCGGGTTTGACAGTTGCTCCGGCTCGATCCACTTGCAGATCAGCTCTTGCTTGATCGGCTGCCTCATGTACCGAAAGAAGGCCCCGGCTCCGTGGTGCGCGGCCATATTCATGTTCATAGGGCCATAGCCGTGCAACTGGGTCGACGCGTAGTGGTCGGACCTCGGGCTCGTAACGTGGCCGTACTGGTCGGCCCGGCCGTACATGTCTCCGGAAAAGCCCAGTCGCATCTGGCTGTTGACCACATTGGAAGACGCGTGGCTCGCCGCTTGCTCGTGCAGCCCGGGGAAGAGCAGGTGTCCCGTGGCATCGGAGTGTCCATGTGGCCCTGCAAAACTTCCCGCGGCGGAGGCGAACAAACTGTGCTGCGCGCTGGTGGCGTCTCCGAAGCCCCGGTTTCTGAAAAGAAAGTCCCGTGTAGAGTTGAAGGCGGCGGTGGAGTAAGAGCTAACGTGGGTGGGGTGATGGTGGTGTCCGAGGGCAGCCGCTGCGTAGCCGGGCGCCTGGGAGGAAAACGCAGTTTGTCCGGAGCCAATGTCGTGAGAACTGTGGTTTATTTTGAAGGCGCCCATTCCGTCTGCGAACGGGTTTATCCCCAACGCGACTTCTCTTTCTGTGACTTCGGCTGTTGAGTGATGCCGCGTGGAGCCGAAGGTAGTGACTCCTATGGTCGGATACTGAGGTCCCGCGTCCAGGAGCATCTTCAGTCTGGACTTGCTGAGACGACTGAGAGCAGAAATCAAAAATCACGCACAGATATTCTTCCCCCTATCTCTCGCCTAGGAAAAAAAATGCTTGAACCTCAATCGACCGAGCAAACTCCAATTCGCGAATCTACTGTTTACTTTAAAGACGAGAGGAATTCCCCACCACGCATCCGATGTATAAGCAAATCGTGTATACTATGTTGTATTTTGCGGTTTATCTTCCTGTGGCGAAACTTTCACCTCCTCAGTCAGGCGGTGAGCTCTAGACTGATAGTCGCAATCATTCCTGCAGATAAATGAATTGAAAAGACAACATAGTCCACCCCTGATGAATGGGAGAGGAGGGGGGCGTCACATGACCAGACAGTCAGCCGCGGATTGGCCCAAACCGCTTCCCCCCAGTAACATCCGCACACCAAATAACAATCCACGGTGCTGGGCCTACTCTTCTATTGGTCCGCGTTCATCATCAATCCCAGGTATTGTGAGATTGCTGACTGTGGGTTTGGTTAAAAGCCTGAATAACAGCACAACATAGTTTAGAAATTACAATGGACCATGTAAAAAATCGAATCACGTTTGTATCCAAATCCATCCTGTATCCAAAAGTATAAAGAGTGTATTTTTGACCCAGTGACATTATAAACTCTACTCAACTACATTTAGTACAGCATGGGAACAGTTCCACTATAAACACGCTAGACACACCTACATAAAAAAAGGTCGTAATGTATCCATGTGTGTGTGTGTGTGTGTGTGTGTGTGTGTGTGTGTGTGTGTGTGCGTGTGCGTGTGCATGTGCATGTGAATGTACGCGCGTGTGTGTGTATGATTGTGCGTGTGTGTGTGCGTGCGTTTGCATGTACAACTAGCCTGACATCTGCATGCATGCATCTATATCCAATCATTCCCGTTCGTCTGTCTGGCTTGTCTGTCTGTCAATCTATACATGAAATGAGGTGACCAACATGTAATAAATTGAGAATTCTTGGAATTCTTAAAAATATAAATAAAAGATGAAAAAAATTAAAAAAAATTCAGGTAATCTGAAATCTGAAAGAAAAATCTGAAAAGAAAAAAATTATATATGGATTTTCTCATAAGAATGGGCGACTTATATTGGACTCGCTTAAATATGATATGGGTATGGGTCTAAACTGGTGTTGCATACTTTTACTCCAAACGTGACCAATGTGCACTTTTATTACACGAATTACTCATGATAGTATGCGCGCGAGTGCTGCACCATAGTGTGTAAAGCCTCGTGGGTTGTCGAAGTTATCAAGTGGGATTTTCGGTGCTCTCCGCAGGACCCTCCGGCTGCTGGAGTTCAAAGCCAAAGGCACCGACGTGTCACACAAACCCTTCTAATATCTGACCGGCTACTGGTTCCGACGGAACACTCACAAACTCACTTGGAGGAGGCCAATAGAGGGAGAGGGGTTCGCATCCCCCAGTATACTAACACACAGGCCTGGCAGCTTTCAGACACCTCTGTCCTCCTTGTGTTGTGTCATACAAAACACACACATTTGGACCGCAGAATTTCAACAGGTAGGCCTAGAAAACGGTAAGAACGGCATGCATTGCGATCAGTGTTTTGATGGCTTGTTTGCATGTTAAACTGTAGCACTTTTCAAAGTTGACATGACTGTTGTTCTAGACAGATTCCAACACATCTCGTATTTAGTTTGTTATTAAGCTCTTTTTTTTAAGTTTTTTGTTGTTGCATAAGTCCATAGCATACCATCCATTTAGAATCGATGTATTATTCATAGATTAGACTGTACGCCGCCAGGCTGCATCTCGTTTGACCTCCTTGTGCAGTTGTAATGTGAAATTCCCTCTATACCTCCGATCTTGTTTGAAATTCTACTCCCATCCCTCGACTGCTTGCTTCCAAAGTGCTCGCACCACCTCGAACAGAAATAGCATTTCAAAGTCTTGCATTACGCTGTGTGTTCCCCGGATTCCAATGAAGAGTGCAGCTGCGACCCCCATAAGTACAGGCCATTAAACAAACATCCTCGGGATCCGTTGTTTCACAATATTGACTCAATATCAAAGTGCGGGACATGACGCTGTCGTCAAAGTTTTTTGACGACTCAATTCAGAATATCAAAATAAAAAATATAAACATTTTATCCCCATTGAACAGCAGGGAACTTAATGCATGGGCGTCGTCTTCAATTGTTTTTACAATACATAGAATGTGAATACTCATCAGCCTACAATAGCAAAAGCATTCTACCGCCAGAATGCTTTTAACGTATAGATATAGAAGAATTGGCTTACACTAGACAGGCTAAGAAAGCCGTTAATAATTATTTTGTGAATAACTTTGTTGTAGGAGCACATTCGGCAAGTTAGGAAGTATCAATCAGACTTATTTAAAACCAAGGCATATAGGGCTACAGTCCTTAAAAAAGACTTCAATGTGATATTTGAAATCAATCTAATAAGTGTTTGACCTTCTTGTGGGTCAGTTCACACATCGTCTTCATTTGTCTCTCGCTGCAGTGACGAAGGCTCGGAACAAAGAAGGTACTTACATTAATAAGTAGGTATGCGCATCGTAGCCCATCTCTGCATGGTGGCACTATTTGCATAATATTAATTTATATGAGAACAAAAATATATATTCACATATTTTTTGTCCACCTGGGAGGCTTGATTATTTATTATGGCATGAGGTTGCACGGTAATACGATTATAAAATGATTTTAAGCTTATATGGAGTCGATTTTAGTCCACTTTTTGTAGCCTATGTATTTAGCACAAACCTCCCTTATAAGTTGCCTATCAACTTTTTTTTTAATTTTCTGCCATATTCGTTGATGTATCATTTCAGGGACGATAACTGTAGCCTACCCGAAAAACTTTTCTGAAACCATTATAACATCCTGACGAAAGGGTTGTTTGTAAATCCACCAATTTTAGTTGATATACTCATGCCTACCGTTGAAGGCTGTAACGTTATATAACAGGCGTTGGCGTTACCCGAGGTATTTTATCTTAAATCGTTGCGCTTTTACGTGCTCGAGGCACCACCTCCCATGACCTCGATCTGCACCCGTGTCTTGATCTCTGGAGCAGAATCCCCACCGGATCATAACAACAAGTCCCGTCCCCTGCGGGTCTCAGTTCGGGACGTGGACGCAGCGTCGACTAACCGATCCTACCACAGTAGAAGCGACACCGCAATCCTATCGGACGAGGAACTTGGACGCTTAAATATGGCCATGCTTCAAACGGGAAATATTGTTCAATTTTTCTATTTGACTAAATGAACAACTAATAACTAAGTGCAGTTATTGGTATGTATCCACGACGCTGCGTGTTTCTGGAGGCACAAAAAGGACGTATGTAATATGCTTGAAGTCCTCCCCGCATGCGTAACAGGGCGAAATGAAGATATCAATAGAATATATCTAATCCGTACACGTTTTATAGGGACAGCCGTGCACACAGCCTACTCCTGCAAGTGTTTGTTTTCATTGCACGGTGAAAAATACTAGCGCTGTGCGGCTTTTGTTCGAGTGAAAGAGAGAGAGGGTGACGACTGCGGATCTGGATCAACTTTTGAAGAGTTTAATATACAATAACCTTTGCATAACAACATTTTTTTTCTTCTTCCGAGTGTTGCCTCAGGCGACTGCGCAGGCGCCCTGGCTACTCGCTGTCACTAAAGCATTTTTCTTCGCGTTGGAAACTGTCACAAGTGACGTCTATCACCGGGCTCTGACCAATTAGAGCGCGGGGTGATTGTTCGACTCCGCGGGCTGCTGCGCCTACCATGAATCTCTATTCAGTATCAAAGCGTCCTGCTGCTGCTTCTCAACCGAATGGGATTCCATGTAGTTTCCAGATAGAATCTTAACTTCAGAAAGTTTTTTTTTTTTTCTTATATTTTTCATTACGATTAAAATATATTTGTCACCATCATTATTATTTGGCCTGCTGTCACGTTATTCTAAAATTAGGAGTAATGAGCGTGGAAGCTTTGGGAAGCCCTGTGATGGACCCTACGTTTTCCAAACGGAACACGGCGCTGAGATTAGTTGACTTGGCAGGGGCTCACCACCACCACCATCATCACCACCATACCCCTCAGAGCGTGACAGGCGTCCCGGGGTTCAGCAGCCATCCACACTCAATGGCTCACGCGCACCCTGGGGAGATTACTGCGGAACCCCGCCTGGGGCCGAGCCCATTCGGGCCAGAACACATGGGGCACTCCGCGGCCCTCAAAATCAGCCCAGCCCATCATTATCCCCACCACCATCACCACCACAATCATCATATGGCAGGCCACAGTGAAGTGGTCTCCAGTCAAACGGGAGCTTTTGGGCCGGTGCACGCGACAACGGTCCCCTATTCTATGTCTCACACGGCCCAGGCGTTGTCGGCAGGTAGGGACTTCCTCATCCGAAGAGACCTGGCAGCTCAAGCGATGCCCATGCTGACCGACCATTCTGCCGTTTCAACAACTCACCACGGAATGTTTGTCCCAACAACAGGTAGCTATCCGGGACACTATGGCCACCATCACCCCGACGCCGCGAACCACAGCCTTTTCTCCGGACTCCACCATGACCAGCCACCGCCGAGCGCATCACCGGGTGGCCCAGCCCTGAACGGACAAATACGCTTGGGAATACCTGGAGAAATGTACGTGCGATCCGACCACCTGAGCCAAGTGGCGAGCGCCAGGGCTGATCCGTTCTCTGCGTCCTCGTTGCATGGCTATGGTGGACTGAATCTGAACATGAACCTCGGCGCCCACCATCACGGAGCGGGTGCGTTTTTCCGGTACATGAGGCAGCCGATAAAGCAAGAGCTGATCTGCAAGTGGCTCGAGCCGGAGCATTCGCCGAAGAAACTTTGCTCGAAAACTTACAGCACTATGCACGAACTGGTGACACACGTGACGGTGGAGCACGTTGGAGGACCCGAGCACGCGAACCATATCTGTTTTTGGGAAGAGTGTCCGAGAGAAGGGAAACCGTTTAAAGCCAAGTATAAACTTGTAAATCACATTCGCGTGCACACCGGGGAGAAGCCGTTCCCGTGTCCGTTCCCTGGCTGTGGGAAAGTGTTCGCGAGATCCGAGAATCTAAAGATTCATAAGAGGACACATACAGGTCAGTAAAAATATAAAAATAAAGTATCCATTGCAGATTTTTTCCCTCCTATGCTTTAAAATAAGTGATTAATTTGTTTGAATGAAAAGTTTGTTGAATGTATGCATAATCTAATTAGAAGAGGCACAACACAATGTGTGTCAAGACCATAGAAACGAGTGGTTATTGAGCAGCAGCATTGTTAATATAATATTAAGCTATTTGCGTTACAATCAGCATGTATATTGTATAGGACTATTTATACAGTTGTATGCTACATGTTGTTTGTTGGATAGTGGAGGGACCCAAAATCTCAAAAATAATCTGATTTGTAGACTCAGCAGTTAATTTACAATGTGTGTGTGTGTGTGTGTGTGTGTGTGTGTGTGTGTGTGTGTGTGTGTGTGTGTGTGTGTGTGTGTGTGTGTGTGTGTGTGTGTTTGTGAGTCTCTGGTGTGTGTGTGTGTGTGTGTGTGTGTGTGTGTGTGTGTGTGTGTGTGTGTGTGTGTGTGTGTGTGTGTGTGTGTGTGTGTTGTGTATTATTGAACACCGTTGCATTAATGGAGCTAAGTGATGCATAATTTCAGCGTTGGTCAATCGTTTAACCTTTATTTACGCTAGATTTCGCTGACAGAGGCCCAGTGAACCAGCTTTAGCTTTAAAATGAAAACCATCCCTTGTTATGACGTTGGTGACGACATTTTTATTTGTACTTTTGTGTGTAGTGTTAGCTTGATCCATCTGTGTTCATTTGAGCAATTTATTTACAACAATTGTAAACAATATGACCAGAGCAGCAATGAAAGCAGCAGCAAAAACAACAACAATTCCATATAAATATCATTATTAATATTAATATTAATGATATTAATATTAATGATTAATATTAATGATAATATTAGCCTTACTACTTTTTCATGTCGTAGGCTAGTATTTTTTTGGAGCAACAATTCATGTCAATATTATAAAATAAATGACTTATAGAGATGGTCAGACAGCATGAGATTCGCATCGTGCGTTGCTTTTAAGGTTGTCCACTAGCTGCTGCGGAAGCAACAAGTCCACGAGCAGAGTGGTTGAGTGGTCTGTCAGCCAGCAGGTTCTGGGTGTCTGTGGCCTGACTCTGGTCGCTGCCCTGACAGACCCTTGATAGAAGCAGCAGAATAACCTGCAGGGAGATGAAGGCAATTTAAGAGTGGTGCAGACCAAAACAATATGGCTGCTGGTCTTTTGCTGTGTGACCCGGTGACGTGTGGGATAAGGGAAAAATCAAGGCCTCAAAATGTCGAGTCAGACTTAAATGAATCCCCCCCTACCCCCCCCCCCCCCCCCCCCCACACACACACACACACACACACACACACACACACCATCCCTTGCCCCGTTTCTGTAACCTATGTATTATTCATATAATTTGCTCACATTACCTAAGTACAAATCTGCTAAATTATTTCTGCGTGTTGACTCCCAAGGGGCTTGGTCTCTGGTATCATGTTTAAAACCGAGCCGAGACTGTCGTGATGGCTGGCGCTTCCCCTGGGGTCTGTTCCTCCACGCTGACTTGTAGTACACTAATATCCCTGATTGGCTCTCTCAGCCCAACAGCTGAAGGTCAAATTGATATTCAACCCACAAGTGTAATTAGACAGCAGCAATTACACATTCTTACAAGCGGCGGGCTGATCGCAGGAGGAGAACATGGAGGATTTCCGTGTAATTTAGTCCGATTCTCTTTCTCTTTTTTTGCCTCGTCATAGGATGGGAATTGTTGTCATTAAAACGCACAATTACGTCTTTTGCATACTGGACCATTTCATACACCTTATAAAATTAATGCCATGGATTGATATTTGTAAATATATGTAGGCCTAATGGCACAGAAAGCTAGAGAATTGAGCGCGTTTTAATTCCAGTGGTCCATGTGGGGCCCAGAGGGAGTGTGTTGGGATGCTGCTGTTTCTTTGGACATTTGGTTTATTTTAACTGCCACCAGATAGGCAAACGGTCCTCACGATATCCTTTTGCCATTATATTTTCCAAACGTCTAAGGTGTTCCTCTGGTGTCTTTCCGTTCACAGGTGAGAAACCCTTCAAGTGTGAATTTGACGGATGTGATCGACGGTTCGCCAACAGCAGTGACCGGAAGAAGCACTCCCACGTGCACACTAGCGATAAGCCCTACAACTGCAAAGTGCGAGGTTGTGATAAGTCGTACACGCACCCCAGCTCGCTGAGGAAACACATGAAGGTGCACTGCAAGTCCCCGCCGCCCAGCTCGGGCTACGAGTCCTCCACGCCGTCGCTCGTGTCCCCCTCGTCAGACTTGGGCCGCGAGCCAGGGGGGGCCTCGGCCCTCACAGAAGCGGTGGCGTCGTCCCAACCTGCCAATTTAAGCGAGTGGTATGTTTGTCATAGTTCGGGGGCCAGCGGCGCGCACACACCACCCAGTGGTTCCTCCACACCTGAGCCAGAGGAGGAGCCCCGCTACAGAAATAACCCAGAGGACAGAGGCGCCAGGGGCGCGTTCTGAGCGGGGCGTGGGGCTCGACCGACGTCCCGGTACTGCACCCCAACAAAAAGATAAAAACGACACAACGTATTTCAAAAAGCTGAACTATTTCAAATGGTTTGGCTCAGTGCCTATATGCCCTTGAAGGCTCACATGTGGAGAATTGAGGCTCGTAAAATTGGTATTCTAGTGAGCCTGCAGCTTTATTGTAGGTTAAGCATGATGCTACAATTATTTTGTAAATGAGTTTTGACTCCAATATCTTTAATTTATTTTTCAATTTGAAATGAAATTTTTTGTATTCATCGTACCAAAGTGCTCCAACAATAGGCCATATGTACATTTGTAAATTTTGATGTTTTAACGTTGGACAGTTTGAAAAAAAGAACTGTCGTAAAAGAGTTTCTAATTATTTACTACAGTTATTTGTACAATGTTTTTTCAATTTTTTTATTTTAATTTGTGCTGAGAGTTCATTTCAAAATATTTCACAAGCCTGCAGTATTTGATATACAATCGTGGAATTGTAAATGTTTTATGAAGGTGGCCATTTTGTGTTTTTGTATAATTGTTGTCAATTGTTTGATTCTAAAATGTGAACTCGAGTGGCCCTCGAAAATATGTGTACCGAACTGCCTTGTAAGTTGTGAGTATTTTGAATAAATATTTGAATAAATCTAAAATGTAAACTTGCGACTCAACTAGCGACTGTGAAGGTCTTGGCCTGTATTTAAAATAAAGTTTAAAACAATAATGCCAGGTGACTCTAGGCCTATAAAATAGACGAATTAATATATTTATAATTAGTACCATATTTCAATCACCCATTCGTGATCAACAGTAAAATACAATGACATGCTTACAATTTAATGCTGTTCATCTATGTTCGTAATTTAAAAAAATAAATAAACTATCAAAATTGTTTCAGGCCTATTTTCACAAGTTTAGCACCAAGGGCACAGCCCTGCAGTGTAAGGTCTTATTTACTATTGTGGTTCGCAGACGCGGGGAGTTTGATGGAGGGCCATAATATTCTGATCCAGACTTCAAAGGGAAGTTTGTACAAAGAAGCATTTTTTTCCACGACGGTGAATCCTCATGGTGAATTAAGATTTCTAAAGCAATAGCCAAGTCAAACTCAAATGATATGGGGCCGACTCCGTGGACCCAAAGACGGCTCTAAAGAATGCAATATTTGCTTCCCATGGGGTAGGAAACGGTAATCTATGTCCTTTTATATTGAAGGCTAGATCGCTATAAAGAATAAAATATATTATTTTGCGAAAGGACCCTACTTTAAGACAATCAAAGGAGAAGCCGAAAGAAAACGTAGTTGTCTCGTGCCATAATAGACTTGCATTATGTCAGGGTTGCATTATAGATCATTTCAATATGAATAACTTTTTGGACATGTGGCAAAATAGTAAAAAAAAAAAAGAAAAAACTATCTACAAAAAAATAAATAACTACTTTTTATTGAATCTGATGTTTATTAAATAAATAAATAAACATTATTTGAAAATATATCTTAAATCTGAAGAACTGCGGATGTTGGTTGATCGTCCACGCAGAGCTGTGTGTAATTTGCTGGTAAGATGTTTGGCTGCAGAAACGCTCTGCACAGGCCCTGCACAAGGCGCGCACGTGCGAGGGAGAAGTGGGTGGACACGCCATACAACTATCTGATACGTTTAGAGTTCGTCCTCCGGTTAGTTTACTCTGTCGAAGTACCCTTGTCAAAGAAGAGAATGCACACTACAAAACCAACCAAATAGATGATGCCTCTTTGGCACCAGCTCTTGTGCACGGAGAGAAAAAAAGATAGTTCGGTCTCAATTGAAACAAGAAGCCTTTGAAGTAAAGGAGTTAGTATCAGAGGAATTCTTCCACGTCGTCTAAACAACGTTGATGACACGGAAAGCCTTTGTCGCCGATTTGTTCAAGTCCTCTCTATTGCGCCGTCTAAAGCTTTTAGTTCCAGACGTCAAAATGGACAAGCACTAACTGAATCGCGTAAAAGCATTTCTATTCAGCACTGGGACTGATAAGCAACGCCAAAAGGGCTATTTTGTAAACGCAGCATAGAGGATATAGACGGATTAATACATAAATAAATAGATGGATAGATAAATAGACAGATAGAAAACTACAACAGACAGATAGATAAAATAGCATACCTACAATAGAACAGAGAACAGAATGAGTGACAGAGAGGAATTAATTACTTTTGCCCCTATAGCCTTAAAACACATTCTTACTAGGTTATTATTAACAGGTGTGTGTGTGTGTGTGTGTGTGTGTGTGTGTGTGTGTGTGTGTGTGTGTGTGTGTGTGTGTGTGTGTGTGTGTGTGTGTGTGCGCGTGTTTGTGTGTGCGTGTGCGTGTGTGTGTGTGTGTGTGTGTGTGTGTGTGTGTGTGTGTGTGTGTGTGTGTGTGTGCGCGTGTTTGTGTGTGTGTGTGTGTGTGTGTGTGTGTGTGTGTGTGTGTGTGTGTGTGTGTGTGTGTGTGTGTGTGTGCGTTCGGAGTGTTTTGCGTGTTTCTATGTATGTGTGTGTGTGTGTGTGTGTGTGTGTGTGTGTGTGTGTGTGTGTGTGTGTGTGTGTGTGTGTGTGTGTGTGTGTGTGCGTTCGGTGTGTTTTGTGTGTTTCTATCAATGTGTGTGTGTGTGTGTGTGTGTGTGTGTGTGTGTGTGTGTGTGTGTGTGTGTGTGTGTGTGTGTGTGTGTGTGTGTGTGTGTGTGTGTGTGTGTGCCTGTGCCTGTGTGTGCCTGTGTGTATGTGTAAAAATAGATGGGAGGGACGGACAGATATAACTAGGCTATGTACAAGAACAGGTACTACAATAACGTTGCAGGAATGCGCCGGACACTTTCCCTGAGTTGATCCGCTCTGGTGATTCACTTTCCAGATATTAGCCTAACTGAAGCACTATCCCATGCATCCTACTTTAGCATTGTTTTGTTTGTAAAAGAAAAAATAAGTAATAATGAAAACGGAATTTACATTGTATACAGATCATGTTGCTCAGGGCTTAGTCGTTGACTTGCACAACGAAGTAAATTAATGCATTTGATTTCTAGTACTGGGCCATCTTGCACCACGGCTCCTTTAAGTGTGAAATATCATTTCTTTGTAAAATAATAGAGGCGGTAATCCTACTTCCGGAAACTGTCCTGCATTATTGAACAAAGCCCTTTTAATGGAGGGATTAGCAGATGGGAGGCAAAAGCGTCGACCATCCCCTCCCCTCCACGCGCCACGCCCACCCCACACTTCGCCACCATCAGCACCACCACCATTACAATGTAATAATTACTAGAGATGGAAGAGAGGGATAGAGAAAGAGAAAGCGAGCAGAGAGAGAGAGAGAGAGAGAGAGAGAGAGAGAGAGAGAGAGAGAGAGAGAGAGAGAGAGAGTGGGGGGGGGGGGGGGGGGGGGGACAATTGGTAAGGAACCAGGTGCATAGGCTTATATCAAGATATTGCTGTTAGAGGACGTTTTACGAACCAACGTGCGGACGTCGGACAATAGCCTACGTCTGCACAACCTTTGATTTCTTAATTTTCCATTATTTGCCTCAACTCTACACCATAAAAAATGTATTTTAATTTAAGTGTAATTTAAGTGTCACTTAAATGTGTAAGGTTATACTCAAACTCAACTCAAAAATAACACTTAATGAATGGAATTACAGGTGAACAGGATGTAGCATGCATTTCAGTTGGAAAAAAAAAAATCTGAATCTAATATCATTATGCCGGTGCTTTAACAAGCACATCTAAAGAAAAACGACATTTTTAAATCTAAGGATGTGGAGCATTTGCAACGTGTGATGTCTGAATTATCCCAGAGTGTTCGGATTACAACCATCCCCAGATTTGGGAAACTAAGTTATTTTACATTCATGGATGAGCGGGCTCCTGTGCGAATCATCCCCCGTAGTTAGTACGCCTGAACAAGGATCTCTAACAACCTCCACATAAATGGCAGAATGTGCAACATACTTCGCACCTGCACTTTGAATAGCTACTTCCTTTCAATGTATGATACGCTTGTTGGCCCCGTGTCTCTATGCAGCTGCAAGAATGAATCGCGCGACCCCGCGTGCCTATTTGGTTCTTTGGTTCTCTTTGAACTCACATGTTTCGCGCTCTCTTCTCTTTTTGATCTCGCGCCATGCAAAGTGAAGGCTGTCTATTTGGCGGGCTGAGATAACTTTCTTTTCACGGAGCAGACACTTTGGTGCACTTGCAGTGGAACTTGTTGCTGGTTGGAACCTCCGCCGCTTAATGGCACTGCTGGTGTCCGCGAGTGTGTGTGTGTGTGTGTGTGTGTGTGTGTGTGTGTGTGTGTGTGTGTGTGTGTGTGTGTGTGTGTGTGTGTGTGTGTGTGTGTGTGTGTGTGTGTGTGTGTGTGTGTGTGTGTGTGTGTGTGTGTGTGTGTGTGTGTGCGTGCGTGCATGTGTGTGTGTGCTATGAAGAAAAGGCCCAGAAAGGACAAACAAAGAAGAAGAAACAGGAAATCAGTTTTTAATCAGGAGCGCTGTTGTATTTGAAAGAGTAAATCTAGAGGCATATCTAATAATATTAAAGAAAATCATACAAGGGGGGTTAGAATAAACAAAAGCATTTAGCAGGAACGACAAATAAAGAAAAGAATAGCCTATAATTAGGCAACATTTTAATTAAAAATTAAAGATTCTCATGAAGTGTTTTTCAATGAGATCAATATAATTAATTATTGAAATGATTAATTCGGTACAAACTGCTCTTTCTCTACTATTCTTTTGGCTTAATAAAAAACAAAAAAATAATATATATATCATTCAGGAGTTATGACATTGTTGAAAAGATTCAGTTGGTGGGGTAGAGAGAAATTGGCCTCATCACATATAACATAGATGTATCTTCCATTAACCTCATTCGACTTTATCCATATGAAAATAAACTGTTTGATGTCGCCCCAAATATAAATAACTATAGTATTTTCTAAAATGCTAAGTATGTGTGTGAAGAACAAAGACCCTGTATCCCTTAAGGGTCAAGTGTGTTCAGTGTTGTCCGGGGTCACCGATTTACCAATGATCGGCCATTTCTCTCCATCACCTTGAAGTTTTGTATATATTTGCATGTATTAGGAAGGAAAATCATAACTCTGGAATAGCCAATAAACTGGAATCCAGTCATAAAGTACGTGGCATGGTACAGGAACCGAATGGTGCATTTTGATTTACTAGCTGGAAGTGGTTCCAGGACCAGGGAAATGAACCGTTTTAAGACAAAAACCCTCCTACTGATTTAGCATCGACGATAATGGTGGTAGTGAGCTTATACACTGTGTAAAACACATCGTGTGTCATCATAGATCAAAAGAACGGAATATTAGAAGATGCAAATGCTGGCGACATTATGAATCATTGGTTTATCTGCACTATTTCACACGTCAGATGGGAAATATGTCCTAAATAGGCACCCGAATGCACAGTTTGAAAAGAGGCCCTAATGCATGTGATCACTCTGCAGTATCGAAGATACTTTGGGTCATTTTGTCACCTCCCGCAGGAAAGACATTACGCCTTTCATATTTACATACGCCTTAATACTTGGCAAACATTCATAAATTACGAATTAATGAAATGTTCGGCGGTCCTCGCAGATGAAGCTAATGAAGACGTAGACTTTTTATGCAGTTTGACACGTTGGATACGTTTAATACCATCCTCCCATCACGCTCTATTAAGCATCATTACACTCGTGTCAGTCTGCAGCTGACACGTCACCAAACACAATCACCTGTTAAAGGTGCAGCATGAGGAATAAATTGCCTGTATAAAACAGCCTTATTCATTCACAAACTATTAAAAAAGTAAAGTGTTACTGCGGCAAATGCATGCTTTCTGTAGGCCTAACGCATTGTAAAAGACTTATTTGGTTTTATTTTCGTTATCCATTAGGGCACGCGACACTAATGCTTGCATGACCATTACATCGCCATCAGGAACTTATAGGACTATTAAGACGAAAGAGGGAAAGCAATTCATCGGAGAAAGGCGTGCTTAGCTATGTTTGACCAATCATGCATTTTTTTTTTTATTTCCTTCTTTTTTTTTCTTCTTCTTTACTTTTTCGGCGCCATGAGGGCCACCATGGGAACGATGCCGGATAGAAACAAATCTCCCTTCTGATTCTGAATACAACATTTTTTTATAGTAAACAAAACGAACGAAAAGATCCATAACTTCGAATAATAATTTAAATATCAATAGAAAAAGAGGTTATTGTTGTTGCAACAAAAGATCCTCTGAGACGTATTTATTTGACAGAGCAAATCCCTAGTGTGTCAAGGTTGTCATATTCTTCTCAATGTCCAATGCAAATGCTGAGCCATAATCAGATACAGCAGCATGGCGCGTTTATTACTTTGTCAATCATCTTGACGCGACAGGGTTAAAACAAAGCAACCCTCGTCTGGTAATAGAATAAAAAAACACATTTCAATGGAAGGGCCATCTTAATACCACGCACGCACCACATGTTATACCTCAATCAAGTTGTGTTTATTTGCAACCTCGTCCATGAAAAACGTTATTTTCGTAAGCCGAGCTCTTTTAATTTTGCGTTTTAGATAATATATATATTATAATTATTATTATAAATATTAATATTTTTATGTTGCTGTTGCAGTTGAAGTTGTTATTGTTATCAAAATGCTAGTGCTCCATTACTTATTTTTATTTAAATAATTGTTCATATTAGGCATAAGAGGATGTTCATGTAAAATTCGTCAACAAACTTCTTCATCAAAAAGTTTCAATTTTCCCAGGTTAGATTTTGTGTTGATAAACAAATGTCCCATTTCTTGACTGTTTTTTTTAATGTAACCTAAGCCTATTTGTGTATCGCAGCAGGCTCCTTAAAGAGTATGCAGGTGTTGTGTTTTTTTGGAGCCTGTTCATCCATAAACCGGTCAGAACATCAGGGCTATATTTAAGCATCGACGTTTTGTTATAAAGCATACGAAGGAAACAATGAGGGGGGCGAGATTTCCTCGCATATTCTATTAGTAAGACGCTGGACAATCACCCAGACGCAGAAATAATGGGACTCTTTGACATGTTAAAGTGTAAAGACCCGTCAGCGATACAACCTGACAGTCATTTAACTGATGTGAGGTTGTCTAATTTCTCGGCATCATTAACTGTGTGCTTAAAATCAATTGTTTCCTGTACACAGCCAGGGTCCACGACTGCGAGCAGTGAGAGGTCTGTCTGAACACGTGAGAAGCAGGAAGCGGCCTACCTGCCACTCATTAGCCGCACAAAAACTCAATAGAAAGAGGAGGATGCAGGATTAGACCTGCTCGTTATACCTGCCACGCAATTAACACTACTTATGCTCCTAATCCTGCGCCTGCTCGCTCCATCAATGAATTAGCAAGAAAATAGGCCTACATACATTTCATTTATATATGTATGTTTTGATTTGTGTTTTTTTTTATTGTGATTGGAATAAAACCTGCGGGTTTTCACTTAACACGCCTTTATGTAGCACTCTATATGTTTTAGTGTTCTCCATCCGCTGTACGACGCATTTTAAAGGCCTATGTTATGGGAACAATGGGGATTAGTTGTGGCTGGGTTCATTTTTTATGAATTTACTTTTTTTTGTCTGTAGATAGACTTGAAATGTTCCAATCTTCAACTTGAAGATGAAATTCTTACAAACATCTAATTATTCTTCCAGAAATAGCCTCCACACGGATGAAGAGTCATGCAAAAAAGGGTTGCAACATGCTGTCTTGTAGGTGAATCACAGAACAGTTGAAGTGAAAGAGGACTTGACCTTTGCCTTTATGTTTTCCCAATGTTTGTCTAAATCACAATCGTCCTTTGTGTGGGACATGCGCTGGCGTGACACGTCCCATTCACCAGATGGATGGTCGCACTGAGACACGTAGACCGCGGTCTGAATGGCTCATAGGTGTTTGGAAATGTTTGCTCGCGTCGATTGCTTGCAAAACACTATGTAGTGAGAGAGACAGATCGGAAAAAAACAAGTCCCCGCCAAGACTATAGGCAACAACCAACAACAGCAGGCAACAGCAACAACAATAACAACAACAACAGCAGCAGCAGCAGCAGCAAATAGTCTAATAATAATAAAATCGTTAATTTCAATTGACTTTTGTCAGCTGTCAGTGAGGTTTTACACTACCACCGGGTAGATTTTAAATCCCTTAATGAACTGAATTAAGATCAGGCTGCCCTATAAAGACCCTTTATGAGATTCTTCTAATTCAAAACCCACTGAAAGCCACGTGCAGAAATGTGCTTTACCGACACCAGGTGTTTTACATTACATTCTGCACAGCTCTTTCTACGTCTTATTTGTATTGCGGAAGGAACATTTCAGCGTAAATGGTCATCCTACTCGGAGGCAAATATTGTCCCGACTCAAAACTACAAATTGTCTATGAAATAAGGCCGGGGCCGGGTGAGACATGTTTAGAAGTCTAACATTGAAAAAAAACATTTCGTTAATTTCGTTCTCGTCATCATCAAGATACAAAGGTCATGGTAAACAAAAGTCCTTAGGCCTATGCGGAGATCAACTGCTCTGTGCAGCGCCCTCAGTGTACGGAGAAAGCAGGTCACGCACGCTGGGAGTTTGAGTATGGAAACAGACCTTTTAGTGGGACTACCTCAGAGTTACAGCCTCAAAGTTACCCCTAATTGTGATCGTCAGCGATGCTTGCTGCTCATAAATGAGGAACAGAGTTAAGCATACTAAAGGGCCACAAGAACCACACCGAGCTGGAAGCTGTCCGTCAAAAAAAAACAGGACTGATTATAGCTTCATTTTAGGGTCTTATTTTCACAAAATATCGAAAGAGATTACACGGTTACATATCCTACGTTTCACATCAAATTGCATCATGCATCGCAGTGGAATAGCATCTCGTAAAGGTCTCGCACTTATAGGCCGAATTTATAAATTGTAGTCATTAGCTATTTATGTGGAAGGTATGTGTTTAAAAAAATATATATTAATTTATGGCCCATGAATTCCGACGTTGCATGGGGAAGGAAGGAGCAGGCATGGAGCCTTTTATCCAAATTCTTGTAGTTTAGATCAAATCTAAAAAAAAAATAACGACTTTCCAGTAGTCTCCTTCTTTCTACAATGCAGTTCTTTTTGGTGTGCAGATGATCAAAGGCGTCTAAAATGGGGTGTCCCCATGATGGTTCATCGTGGGGGTGAGAGGGTGACAATGCCGAGAGGGTCTCCAGACGTGTCAGAAAGGCCTGGGCGTCGATTTAATGCCCCCCTGACTAAAGGAATTGTTCAAGGTTTAGCTACGAGTTGTTTTCTCCCTCTGCGTTTCTTAAGTTATTCATGTTGGGTTAAAGTGTCTGGAGTGAAATACTTCGGGGGCGAAACCCAGATGCTGCGAGACGACTTATAACAGGTGCATGACGTCCAGTCTTTGTGTACATGTGTGTGTATGCGTGAATACAGGGGGTAGACACAGAGGAAAGAATTGTGGGTACGTGTGTGTGTGTGTGTGTGTGTGTGTGTGTGTGTGTGTGTGTGTGTGTGTGTGTGTGGCGAGAGAGAGGATGGGTGGGAGAAAGAGTGCGGGTGAGAGCTATAGGGTGTGGAGAGAGGGAGATAAGTAGAGAGAAAAAATGAAAGCGCGAGGGAGAGACAGCGAAGGAGAGAAGGGGTAGAAATAGAGAGAGAGAGAGAGAGAGAGAGAGAGAGAGAGAGAGAGAGAGAGAGAGAGAGAGAGAGAGAGAGAGAGAGAGAGAGAGAGAGAGAGAGAGAGAGAGAGAGTCTCAAGTCTTTCCCTTGTCTCTAGTGTTAGTGCTCTACAGTAGAGCGTCTTGGCGGTGCAACCTGCTGCTCGAACAAAGAGTGTAATCGTTGAAAAGCAGCCGAAGTGACCGAAGGGCGGACATCCATAGAATAAATATTTGTATTCGTTTGAGAAATGAGGATTTGAACAACGAGACAAAACCCGACAAAGACAGAAAAAACAACCATGAATGCGTGTATTGTCCGCGGCCTTTTACGTTCTGATTTACCATATCATAACCCCTGGGACGAAGAAAACATCAATATCCCCCACGAAAAGAACACGTTTCTATGGGAAAGCAAAGAATTCTGGTGTAGAACAGAACTAGCGGCGGTGAAATCAAAGGGATCAAAGTGCCGCTCTTGAAGAAATCTCTTTATGTGAAAAAGATAGATGATTTTAACTCTGAGTGGATCCCCTGGCCGAACGTGTGAAGCCATTATTTTGGCTACATGGAGGTTACTTGAAAGTGCCAGTAGAGAAGAAACATGAAAACTTCTTTCTTTATGCGTGTACTTCCAAAAAAAAAAAAAACGTTTGATTTTTCTAAGACGTTTGTAACACAAACAATGAAGAAAAAATAAAAAATAAAACATAAACGCTAACTTCCTGGTCAGAGTACTGTTTTAATATGTTTTAATCCAGGCCAACAACAACCATCAACTAAAAATAACACGTGTGTGTTGAATTATCTTCTACCTTTCTTCCCCCGACCAGTGTAATATATGAATATGGCATGATTTCATTGATTCATAAACCCAGAAGTGACATCCATTCAATAGCAACACACTAGCATATGTTCAACCAGGCGCCTCTCATTTGGTTTCACAAAGGACAGACTTTTACTCAACTCCACCAACTTGACGTTGGTACCCCTCTTATACACCACACCCTCCGAAGAGAGGTTGGCAGTTTGAAAATATCTCAATCACCGTGACCTTCACAATTTTCCATAGTCCACCTTTTCTGTAGTCCCGCTCCCATTCAGGTGGCTGGGGCTCTCTGGCCTTTTTAAAAGCAGCGGCAAGTAAACAACCCCTCTCCCCAATCACACAACAAAAATACTCCCTTTCATTTTTTTTGTGTTGTTTTGCTCAAAGGCAGCTGCCCTGCCCCCCCCCACCCCCGCCCCATGGAAAAGGGGCATATAGTTCAGCAGACTGACCACACCCCACCCCCCACCCCTGCCGGGCCTACCCCACTACAAGGGAGGGATGTTCTGCTTGCATGGGCAGCCATGTCGTCCCAGCCCTCCACCCGTCTCCCCGCACCTCTATTGAAGAGAGCGAGAGAGAGAGAGAGAGAGAGAGAGAGAGAGAGAGAGAGAGAGAGAGAGAGAGAGAGAGAGAGAGAGAGAGAGAGAGAGAGAGAGACTAGTGGGAGTCGTGGACAAAGGCTTCCCTCCACAGTCCCATGGCGTGAAAGGAATGAAGGGGGCTGAACGATTCCCTGAAGAAAGACGCTCCGAGCTCAGAGCAAAAGAAGCGGAAGTGTTGTCGCCGTGTTCTGATGTACCGCAGGCCCGCCATGGACTCCTCACAATGTGCCTGGAGAATAACGAGGGACGCCGTGCTCATGGTTTACAACAACACATATACACTGTAAACACGAAAAAAACAAAAAAAAAACAGTCTTGGTTAATGTCTTAAGACGCAACAATTATTTTCAATTCATTCTCTTTATTTATTTTATAATTTCGCAAAATGTGCAAGTGTGAAAATGTGTTTCGATATTGAGAGGAAACAACTGAAAGGATGAATGAGTTGACAGCTCAGAAAGCCTGACTCAGGGGCGCTGGAGGAGTGGTGCCGGACTGTAACCCCAACGCCCAGCCTCTTAGACAGCACTGAGCCCATGAAACACCCTCAGGGAGTCCTGGTCCAGGGCACACACACACACACACACACACACACACACACACACACACACACACACACACACTAATTCACATACACACACACACACACACACACACACACACACGCACACACACACACGCACACACACACCCCACACACACACACACACACACACACACACACACACACACACACACTAAAGTACACACACACAGACAAAAACATACACACTTACACCAACATGCACACACATGCCCCAACCTAAACAACACACACACACACACACACACACACACACACACACACACACACACACACACACACACACACACACACACAAACACACACATACATTCAACAGGGTTGCTTCAATATGACCCTGTTGTTTCAAAATGGCCTCCTGATTTGTATCCATCAGGGTCTTTTAAAAGAAGTCCTGACATGTCAGCTGACACAGAGGTGTTGACAGCTCCCCCCCCCCCCTTGCAGCCCACACTTTAACACTGTTGTGTATGCGTGTGTGTATGCGTGTGTGTGTGTGTGTGTGTGTGTGTGTGTGTATATATAGTGTTTGTGTTACGTCACGCTGTCTGGCCGCACTGTATTAACCACATCCATGCCTCTTAAATGGGGCTGAAGGGTGTGGGGGGTGCAGAGTGCGGTTTATGGTGCTGGTTTGGTTTCCGTGGCTACACCATTACTGGTTACTGGGATGGGGGCTTCGCACGCCACGGCTGTCAGCCAGTGGCAAAGCAGAATGGTTCTCCTTCTTCCTCAACGGTCTATAAAATCCTACGCTCATCAACTGCTTTCCGAATTTATTTTCAAGGTTTTTGGTTTCATGTATCTTTTACCGACTTATAACATGGAAGGTCCACAAATATTTTCACAACTATTGGGTTCCATGAACGGGGGCTACAAAAAAGGGGAGTTCGCCCTCTATTTATTTATCGCTACATATTGCATCAACTCCATTATGTCCCATTAGAAGCAAATGGCGGTGTAGTGAGATTTGATTGGACAAGCTCCAAGGTTCACTTAGCATGGTGCTAGGGGCACGGGATCCTTTGAGAAATCCACCCACCCTGAGAATCCTCTTTGAAGGCACATTCCATAGGTCACGGTGGAGACAGCATGCAGCCGGGCCCTGATTCATCCTCATCAACATTCGTGTGGCCCACACAGCTCAGGGCCCGCAGCAATCCACCGGGGATAAATTGAGAATGAGCCCAGAAAGGCCAGCTCCTTTAGCTCCTGGGTGCTAATTGACGCATGCGCGATAACCTAAGGTTTTAGCCTCCCCAAGGCAACGCTCCACTTGACTACTAGAAACAAGCCCTTGCGTAGGCGGTGGATGTTTACAAATGGGAGAATATCCCCATGATGAGGAGAATAAACATGATGAGTTTGCATTGTAGGACTTTACATTTACATTTACATTTAGGGCATTTAGCAGACGCTTTTATCCAAAGCGACTTACAATAAGTACATTTGTCATAAGAAGTGAAACAACATATCGCCGTCGGTACAGTAAAGACGTCCATAGAACCAAGTGCAAGTACTAACAATCGCCAGGCTAACCCCATTCCCCGTATACAGCAGTGATAGCTAGCTACTGCAGATGCTACACAACTAAGTACATGCTACACAACATGCATACACAACACAATTAAGTACATGCTACACAATTAAGTACAATGAATGAATACAATCTGCATTAAGTGCATTCATCAAGTGCCAGAACGTACAACAAACAATAGTGCAACAGACAAATAAGGGACTGAATGGCTATGTAGAGTCTAGGTGAACTCTGAACAGGTGGGTTTTGAGTCATTTGCGGAAGCTGGTGAGCGACTCTGCGGTCCTGACATCAGCAGGGAGCTCGTTCCACCACTGTGGTCACAAGATAGCGAAGAGTTGTGATTTAGCTGATCGGCCGTTATGGAGCAGTTAGGATGGTTCAGCCGATCACACTCAAGAAGGCCTACCGGCAGAATACCAACCATGGGCAATAAAGTAATCAAGCAATAAAATAGTCTGACAGAATGTACATTTATCGCCAGTGAAAAAGACCAACACTTGGCACTCAGTCTGACATTGATTCTATTTCCACCTGCTGTCCACACTGTGACTGCCACACACTGGAACTGGAACCACTTGTGTGTGTGTGGTATAATAATAATAATCGTCTGCAGCCCCATGTCATTCAGACAGCCGCATGTAAAATATGTGCGCAATTGCCGGCCATATATCAGCCCCCACTTTGTTTGACATTTACACACTTGCCATGGACTTATGTAATTATGAGTACACCGGTCTGTCAAGTATAAAATGCCTCATAAAACAGCCTGATATTTTTTTCTTGTACGCAAAGCGCTGCAGTGCAGCATCCGACAGAAGGAGGGAGCTATACACAGGGAATATGATAGTTTGAGTCAATGCAGTAAACAAACAGAAGCACTGACAAAAACATCCAGGGTTTGCATTAACATCAACAAATGAAACCGATGACCACTGGCGTGATGAGAGCAGCAGAGGTTAGACTTCACACACTTCACACGCTTGTGTCCTGAAACCAACCACGCCGTCGACGATGGAAAAACAACGACGTATTCTGAGGACACCTTTAAACCATTTAGGTCCGTGGTGTATCCGACATGACAGGCGCCATTGAACCAAAACACTGGAACACATGGTCAGACCAGGACACCACTTGTGGCCCTACTTCCAGCCCCCCGCCCCCAAACAGGAGGAAAGACTTCACCTCACATGAGGGATCACCGGTTCCACGCTCGGCTGCCATGCGTGGCATGCCATGCCGTCCACGACGACTGCCATGAAGTCCATCGCTACTGCTCCGTCTCACATATGCAGTTAACAATTCCGTCTTGTCCTGCTCAGAGACCGGGGCCGTGGGTGTGTTTATACATGGCTGCAGAACATGTGTTAGGGCCCTGGTCCCATCAAAGGTCACTCAGCTATGCTTTGAACACTTCAAAGCTGAGGGGGATGAGACTGTAGCTTTTAAGTTTTACGGCAGGTGTAAGCAGGGGTTGCTGACCAGCCCAGGGTGGTCTGCACCCTGGTCAGCTACAGGGGGCCACGGGAGGTTACGGTCCGGCCCCGGCGCTACGGCTGCTGGTGGAGGTTGGTTGGGTGGCTGGTGGTGGTAGTGAGTGTACGTGTGTGTGTGTGTGTGTGTGTGTGTGCGTGTGTGTGTGTGTGTGTGTGTGTGTGTGTGTGTGAGATAGAGAGAGAGAGAAAGAGAGAAATAGAGAGAAAGAGTGTGTTTATCTGTTTGTATGTCCATACGGGTCAATGCATTTGGACATGTGTTTGAGTGTCTGTGTGCCTGCATGTGTGTGTGTGTGTGTGTGTGTGTGTGTGTGTGTGTGTGTGTGTGTGTGTGTGTGTGTGTGTGTAAGGGTCATGGGACAAGAGTTTGTGTGGGAGGGGGGGCTCAACTGACCAGACTGTGTCCAAAATGTCCTCATGTGGCCGACCACATTTTGAAGAAAGAGAGAGAAAGAGAGAGAGAGAGAGAGAGAGAGAGAGAGAGAGAGAGAGAGAGAGAGAGAGAGAGAGAGAGAGAGAGAAGAGAGAGAGAAATGGGGAGAGAGGGAGAGAGAAAGAGAGAGAGCCAGACAGAGAGGGAGAGAGAATTTGGGAGAGAGGGAGAGAGAGAGAGAGAGAGAGAGACAAATGGGTAGAGGGAGAGACATCAAGAGACAGCGACAGAGAGAGAGAGAGAGACAGACCGAGATAGAGTGGGAGAGAGGGGTCTGTGGGAGCAGACTGGACGCAGGCAGACGTCCACTTCAAGGGTCTCTGGTTTCAGAGGACCCCAGCAGGGGTACGGCTGAGGCCTGCACCCCGTTCCGTTTAGAAACAGATACATTGGGGCGGGGGACCTGTTGACCATACCACAGTGACCACAACGCCACACAGAGCCCAAACAGACCCCGGCAAGTTCAAAGGGCTCCGGAGGGGGTCTCGTGAAAGGTCACCTAAAGCGTTTCACTCATCTGGCCCCAAGCGACCGCTTCAGGAGTCTCTCCCGGTTACAATGTTTAAACCTTTTGCTATTACTTTATTGTGTTTCATTTGTATACTCTATTCTAGAACTATTCTATGCAATCTATGCAATTCTGTGCTTATTTGTATACATGTGTATTTGTTATTCAATCGTCACCTTTATTCCTGGTCATAGTATTTTTAAGTTAATTTCACGCGACACAATTCAATAGTCTTCTCTCGACTCGTTTGTTCTACTGGGCAATGCCTCACTGCTACTGTTATGAACAATACTGTAACTTATTGAGCTGGAATGAGAGTGAAAAAGGGGAAAACGTTTGAACTTTGATGAATGAGTTCACCTCTCTTTCACGCATCATGCGTTTCCCCTCACAGACCACAGGAAACCTCCTCAACGCCACGGAAGAAACCACCACCAAGTCACCGAGTCAAAGGAGCGCCATTAGGCTTTCTTCATTGAATCATCGATTCTAATTGATCCCTCCCCTCTTCCCCTCTCAATCCATTGATCATCTCAAAGCGTGTCACACAACGCCATTGACTGTTTTGAGCGTTTCCTTCGTCTTCTAAACATTGCCTTTTATGACCCAAGAGATGTTATTTTTTACGTCTGCATCAGCCAGGGTTTGTCTCTCTCTCTCTCTCTTTTGGGGCCGTTGGGCTCCTCATCCGACACTCACCAAAACGATATCAGTGAATATTGAAAACCCACACAAAGTGGCTTAATAACTCCCTCTCCGGTGACAGACTCTGCTCGCTACCAAATTGATCATTTGCTGAACGCTTTACAATATCCATAATTACAGGAGCACAGAACAAGGTGCTGCTGTGCGTCTGGCTGATGATTCCCGGGGAATGACAGGATCGGAGCAGCCCTCGCTCCTTGAGGCCGTCGGAAACCCCCGGTGCACAGGGAGAAAAGCCATTACAAGCCCGGGGTGAAGCAGGTGTGTGTGAGGCAGCACACAGATGGCCTGGGGGTGGGGTGGGGGTGGGGGTTGTTGTTAATGAGAGAATGGTAAACACCAGACAAACTTAATCTTTGATGGGAACCCCATTTCTCCTCGTTTTTTAACCAAGTGCACATGTCCAAGTTGTCAAAACAAACAGTGGAAACACCAGAGTACACTTCATTTCCAAATCAAAAAGCGAGTTAAACTATAATATCCTGGTTGGTTCAAAGTAAAAGGCCAGTGTGCTTGGAAAAACTTTACAGATTAAGGACTAATTCGCTGGCATGGCTTTTGTTAAATACAGGTATTACGCTCCCCAGTTAAACAAATCAAACGATAGTCTCCCTCTCTTTGTACTTCCACATAACTAATTACCCACAATGCCACCGGTGTTGCCGAGCACTGCAGAATGGCGGACCACTTGCGGATGAGCTATTCATTGTGTCCTATTATAAAAGAACATTCAAACACTGGGAGGAACATTATCATAGGAAACTCTTCCTTTTTTATTTCACATTTGTGCTGAGAAGCTGAAGTCGAGATGATTAAAAGTGCATTACCTGGCTCTGGCGATTCCCTGAATGAGCGTTGTTAAATCGGGTGCCTTCTGCACTGTGATTAATTGAAATTCCACAACCACATTTCAACACACTTGGTTTTCCCTCTGTCGTCCCCCAGTCATCACCTATTACCAAAGACAAATCTTTAATATCTCTCTTGGAGTCCAATTAGGGATTTACATTGTGACAGTATTTTTCACTTTAATTACCGCAGTGCAGAGCACAGCGTTGGCATGTTTTGTTATTTATCAAACAACACGGTGGTTGAGAGATTCATCAAGAAAACATATAGTGTGGTTTCTCTCTTTCTTCGTAATGTTCCCCCCTCTCTGAATAAAAAGAGACAGAGGTCTACATTGCAAAGAACCAATTGAATAATATCGCTTCGTGAAAATGGGTGCGCAGCATTTTCGTTCTGACAAATGCATGTGATGCTTTGACTCTGAAGACAACGTTCTTGCGTTTCGTAGACAGAATATATGTTAACACGAAATATGGAACTTGAATTAAACAGTTAAAAAATGACAACTTGTGAGAAGGTTCCTCGGAAACCACAGGATTCCAACGTTATTAGAATTATTAGGGTTTATGCTAAATGCCCGGTCAGTGATGCATGTAGGAAAAGTTGGATTCACTTTGTAAGGGGAAATATTGGGAAAACAGCAGAACATGCAACGTGTCCATATTTAATTGTATTCAGATAGAGAAGTTGTGGGGGTGGGGGGAGGGGGGGGGGGGGTAAAAGTACAGGGTTTGATACCCAATGTCCACAGCCTTCCCTTATGCACCCTAGAGCAAGATGCCCTCACCCTTTCCTGCTCCTTAATAACGCATATCTGAATCCACTGTGAGACAAGAGTGTCTTCTCATGACTAAACAGCAACTAATAATATAAATAAAGTGTTAATCAAGAATTCAGAGTATTCATTAAAGTCAACGGGCGTGGCGTGGTTTCCTTTGGCCTTGTTTACATTTAGCCCGATGCCTTTTAGGATGCTCTTTATCTCCGCTCCTCGCCTTTAAAACAAACGCTTGCTCAGTCCCTTCTGGTTTCTTTAATGTGTGTACAGTATAGGTCTGCAGGGTAGGAGTCTCAATGAGTCCCACTCGATAAGAGACAACGCTGCAAAATAGTACAAACATTGAATAATCATCTCATCTCTGATGGTTCCCTGGAAGCAAGGCCTGCAGTACTGTTTCAACCTCCCACCGCACACACACATACGCACACACACACACACACACACACACACACACACACACACACACACATAGGCACACACACACACACACACACACACACACACACACACACACACGTGTTTAATGCCCAATTTCCATGCGATGTATATACCACCTCCTTGGTGTGACCCTGCAAATATCCTGTGGGTGTCTTCATTAGTCCACCAGGCCTGACTTCCCACCCAGCTAATTCAGTCCCGGCAGGTTTTCTCCCTCCCTCCCTCCCCCTCTATCTCTCTCTCTCGCTCTCTACTGGAGATCAGGCAGGGAGAAAAAAACCAAACCAAACCAACCAAAACCAATAAATGATTAAATATTCTTTAAGACTTTATTCATCACATGCTCATACATGAATATGTGAGGAAATGCTGTGGTGGCACAGTCAATGCAGTGGGTCTATTCGATTTAATTCATATCAATGATCGGGAAGCCAAACGTAATGAGTTTATAGATATGAACAAGTGAGGATGGAGACCTGGCAAGAGGTATGAAATAAAATAGGCCTGTCACACACACACACACACACACACACACTGAGGAGGACACTCTTTCTGTGTGTGTGTGTGTGTGTGTGTGTGTGTGTGTGTGTGTGAATCTTTATTCATATTTTGACTGTATTCTCTCTCTTTCTACATCTCTCTCTCCCCCCTCCCTTCTCCCCCCCCCCCCCCCCCCCCCCCCCATGTTTTACTTCATCTACTTTAAGTGTGGTGCTAAATCTCTCGTATGATGCGATGGCTGGTTTTATGGCCGGGAATCTCCGCTGTCATCTTGTTGTCACGATGGCCGCGCCTCGGCGGATCACGGCTTGTAATATCATTTATTTTATTTCCCCCCCCCCCCTCTTGTCCTCCCGTTGTGTAGTCAACCGCTCGTGAGCAGAGAAATGGAGAACTGATGGCCACAGGATGGGCCATCCCTGGGGAGCCCGCGATAGAGGGATCATGCAAACGAGAGAGAGAGAGAGAGAGAGAGAGAGAGAGAGAGAGAGAGAGAGAGAGAGAGAGAGAGAGATTGTGACAAGACAAGCGTGGATACTACTATAATGGCAGACACATGCACACTTGCACACATACAGTACATGGATACACTTGAACCTTCCCCAGTTTTTTCTTCACGTCTCCAATGTGTTCCATTGAAATGTGAAATGTCTGTGGTGAGCTGGAGACGCCACATCAGTGCCATAGGGAGCCCTGGTGTTGTCTTCTCATTCGCACTGGTCTTTCCAGGGCCCCCCCCCCGCCGCCGCCGCCGCCGCCGCCCTGAGTGGGGGCCGACGGGGTGATGGGGGCCGATGGTGGGATGGGGGCACACACAGTGTGCGTGCTGGCTCTGACAGGTGTTGTCAGCCTGACAACACCGCCAGACCGCAGCCAGACAGGAGTTGTCTCCTCTCTGCCGCTGAGGGGCCCCGGGGCCGTGCTGAGAGTGTCATCGCTGCTTGGCACCAGGGTTACCCCGCCGATGAATGGGGATGGCTGGCTGACGACGGTGTTATCTCAGTTAAACACAGGTAACCTGGTGAAAAGGAAAGAGGTGTAGAAGTCGACACCAGGGGATCTGGGTTATTGTAACTATAGCAACACGATTAAGTGTTCAAAGTTGAAGTGGTGAACTTTCAATGTGCATTTCACCCGGTTACTTACAGGCCCTGTTAACTAAACATTGCACTCCTCAGTGGTACATTAAAGTACGGTCCACTGCATGTTATTGGAACAGAGAACGTGCATCTCGGGCTAAACGTGTAACTTACTCACAGAGAGAGATGGTAGAGAATGAGTTTCATAGCAGATCAACGTAAGACCGTGAATCATTTTTGAAACATGTCTCTCTCTCTGCTGCCGGCAGCATCTGAAGTGGCACATGGAAACCATTAGGTTCTGTTCAGAGTGAATAAGGACGGGGCAATAAATGTCAGGAAATTACCCCCAAAAAGGTATCGCTCAGAATCAAAGATGGCGGAGGGGTTTCCCTTTCGCTCCGGCGTTGTGCCTTCATGAGACAAGGACAGAAAGCCACGCCCCTTATCCCCTGCTGCAGGTGTATCTGCCATACACTGGAGACGGGGTATTGGTTTACCAAATGTCACACAGAGAGAGAGACAGAGAGAGTCAGAGAGAGGGAGAAACAGAGAGAGAAAGAGAGAGAGAGAGAATATAGACATAAAACAAAAGGAAAAATGTGGATGTGTACCAGCTGTAGCGTTCTTCTCCTGGACACATCTGTAAAGCAGTAAGGATATTTTCGCGGGGCACAATGCCTTTTTCTTTTCTTCTTCTCACACCACAACCTCCCCTCTTGTATAAACTCCACACAATAACATGAGGCGTAGGGAGACAAAAACAGACAGAGAAAAATAAAGAAATGAGGATTAAATCGTGTCCGCGTGTTGCAGCAGAGGCCTCCAGCAGAAAGCAGGCAGAAGGGGGGGTCGGGGGGGGGCAGGCAGGGAGGAGGCCGTCCCCCTTGTGGAGGCCATGGTGGAAGCGTTGATGAGATTTCACGTGTCAGCCTTAATTTTGTCTTGGCTCCATCTCGGGGCTTAGGCTCCAGAGACGATGCGCTCGGTATTTCTGTTTCGCTGGACGATGTCCAAAATCTGTCCGTTGCCCTGGAAGAGTTATTAAGCCGTCGGGACGGTGTCCAGACGATGGTGCGGAAAGAGGGCGGTTCTCTTCAGCCTCTTCTCCACGGCCCTTAAGAGACGCCCTCAGATGAAGGTGGAGGCTCTTTTGGGCGGGACAACACTGGATGAGAAAGTTCTGTGTTTTTTTTTGATGACCTGTACTCAAAGATGAACACAAAGAAGGCTGTGCTCAACAAAAACTGATAATATTAGAACCGCCCACCTGTAAAAACGTGATTTTTGTCTTATCTCCTGATGTAGCGGACTGGTGAAAAATAATTGTAGAGGACTGTGATCAAAAACTTTATTTTTAATGGTATGTTTTTTTTCTTTGGTTATCCATTCATTCTGTGTACTTAATTGATCTTTCACCGTACCAAAGCGCCTACCTCCATCCTTCCACCTCCTGATAGCCCTCTCCCATATGCGGGCCAAAGATAATACACATACCCAGGCCTCACATCAAGCAGTTTAACTTCCCCCCATTTTTTTCCGATCACAAAGTACTTATCGAAGTGACCATTTTTCATTTCATCCCAATGCTCGCAGAGTTCCGGGGGGTGAGATTGTCAGAGTGAAATCATAGGTCCACAGATGTTCTCAAGATGGTTTTCTCCCCCTCCTCCTCCTCCTTCTCCTTCTTCTTCTTCTTCTTCTTCTTCATGTCAGTTTGCAGATTATCCCCTGTAGCAAAAACCTCATTAAAGTGCAATTTACTGAGACATGCTGATGTTACCATCAACCAAAATTAAAAAGCATTAATTTCTCACAGAAGTTCACTATGGAACAAAGTCCCTCACAATGAATTGATGTACCACTTTGTGGCAAGCATGATTTACCCAAAGTATGATTCTGGAAGAGGAATGAAATAAAGCAAGGAAGAAATGACTGGGGATAGAGCCACACAACCCTACACGATAATGTAGAGCCATTTAGTCTAGAGAGCATTGGTGACGAGATGGGCGCATTATGGTCTGTCCTGCTGGGCCGGAGGAGAGAAAGGAGAGAAATATGAGACCCTGGTTGGAGGTTGGATGAGTTGACACACAGGGGGACTTTTACTGTGACAGGGCTTTGGTCCCTGGTCTTCCTGCTGTAATAATGACCGCTGATGTGGGGATTAAGAGTGTGAATAAGGGGTCACAAAATCCAGTCTTGCACGAAGCAAAATAAATGTTGATGATGTTAAATATTACCGTATTAAAAATGTATTGTTTATAATATACTATTGTTAATGATCTTTTACTAATATCAAATACATAAACAATCCCCAAAAATATATTAATGAATCATAAATGTTTTTGATGGAGAAAATGTCCAGGACATACAGTACAAACAAATACTTAATAATTTAATAATAAATTAACAGATAACATATTATTCATACAATACAGGACAATAAAGATAATTATTACTCCAAGGTTATTTCTGGATGGATGAATAATTGAGTTTTCAAAATAGAAGGCCAAACTTTGCAAAATGGGTGAAACTATAACCTCGGAGAAGGTTTATCTAGTATTTTTTAAGAATAAATAAAATTCCATGTAAGGCTACTTTAAAGTATTTTAAGAAATGTTGAACATATGGAAAATCTAACTAACTCAAGAGTCTGTTGTAGGTTAACACATGATTGTGTATTTTATCACAATCCTTAAGTTATACGGAAATATCTTAATTAGTTGTCACAAACTGTATGCAAAGGGATAAAGGGTTGAATAAACACAAAGTAAATTAATAACGTAATGGTAGGTGCAAGTAAAATTATTAATTGTTTATGATAATGTGTTAAATATGGGCCTATACAAGAAATCTGCAATTATTTGACAAGCATGATAATTAACACATAATAGTATAATAATAATAATAATAATAATAATAATAATAATAATAATAATAATAATAACAATAATAATAATAATATGTCAAATAATAATAATAAAAATAATTGTAATATAATGATGTTTATACATTATACAGGCACTATAATTTCGCCTTTTGTTTAAACCCAAGTGTTGTTCATTTCGGTGCCTCGATTTATCATCGGACGGTTCCTGAAATTATCTTTCCAGACCATATTTTATATACATTCAAATTAATTCCGCTGAATGGTTCTTTTAGAGATGGCTGCGGATAGCATTCCAGGGATAATACTCGGTCCTCGCTGCAGTGTTTGAAGCCCCAGAGAAATGATTTATAGTGGCGGGGAGCACTCCTGGAGACCACGCAGGGAACATAAAAAAGTACAGCATAATATTGTTATATAGTCCCGTGATTTATGTTAGTATTTATGATTCGGAAATGGTGCAATTAACATTCATAGACTGGTGGTCTGACTCCACGCACGCTGCTATGATACCTATGGGTCCCGTAGCTTAGGAGAAGAGCAAGATAGCGCACTCTCCAAAGATGAATTCACTGAATAAAACCAAACTCCTAATTTATTCAATACACTATTATTACTAATATAATTAGTAGTAGTATTCGAATTAGTGTTATTATATGGTTATTTTTTATAATTTGTTTCCATGTTCCTGTTAGGCCTGTGATATCATTCTTATGTTTCTCAAAAGAAGAACAAGAATTCCCAACGCACGTTTCTCATTTAAAAGCTGTCAATTGGAAGGCCACAGACATGAATTCCTAAGGTCTGTCTAGAAAAAGAAATGAGGGAGGGAAAACGTTTAATTTAGTTAACTCCTGCAAAAGATGCCAGCATGCTTGTCCGCTGCGCATGATGCATATTAAAGGGGAAATAAGCTCCAAAGAGGGACATCTTTGTGTTATCTTTGTGTTTGGTCCTCAGATCATCTCGTTGAGCTCAATGAAGTTAAATCTCAAAGATGTATGGCGCCGGATCGCCCCACTCTGCATTTTTACCTGATTTCATCTCTCCCACCTGCTGACGCGGGTTCAATGACTGACGCGCAGCTTCTGTTGGAAGGTGGCACGACGCACGCGCGCGCCCCAAATGCCATTGTCTTGTTTTGTTTCATCACAGACTGGAGGATGCGATATGCGAAGAATGCGAGGAAATTATAGGCCTCGCGAGAGCAGGTCTTTTGCATACTAATTTTGTTAGACTTACCTCCCATGGACAAATGTTCGATGGGCCCATTAGTGAGATCTGCACCCGAATTTGTTCTATTCGATTGAAAGAAAGAAAGAAAGAAAGAAAGAAAGAAAGAAAGAAAGAAAGAAAGAAAGAATGAATGAATGAATGAATGAATGAATGAATGAATGAATGAATGAAAGAGAGAAATAAAGAGGGTGTCCTGCATGTTGGTGGCAGGGGCGCACCATGGAAGCTCACTTTAGAGGTTAAAGAGCATATTCTTTGTCTAATTTTGCATGTAAAGGTGTTTTATTATGCTGAAGGATGCGATGCTTGCATTGTATGCAGGTTAAATTCAAGTTTGCAGGACAGTTGCTTAAGGATTTAAAAATAATAACAATCGAGGTATAGAAACACACAACCTCAAGAAACTGCAGGGAAACATGTGGCCTTCGCCTGGGCCTTTAGAAGGCCATAAAACGTGTTGATGCCACCTAAGCAGCATGCGGTTAGAGACGCGTGTTCGCTCCCGGAGCAGTGATCCTACCTTTATTTGAAAGCGGATATCTACCACCTTCATCCACCGTTTCCGTTAGAACATGCTCCCCCTGCACGGTCACACGCCACACTCTCCCGCACGAAGCCGGCGAGCCACAAGTCACTTTGAGCCAGGCCATATTAACTACTTGGCCCCACATCTGCTCTAATGATCTGGACACGCCAGACAGACAGACATGCGGTTTGACGGCGTTAAAAAAGGATAGTTTTAATGGGCTTAAAAACATATTCAGTTATGGGATTTATACAAGGCTTTGGAGCGAGTCTATGGGCAAGAGAGAGGGTTTTATTATATATATATATATTTCTTTTTTTTACTGCTGCTTGCATGTGGGGAGGTTGGCAATTTTGAATGGCAGACACAGGGAGGGGAGGGGGGAGGGGAGGGGGGAGGGAGGAGGGAGGGAGGGAGGGAGGGAGGGAGGGATGTGGGGAGGGAGGGAGGAGGAAGGGAGGGAGGGCTTCAAAAGCTGCTAACCAGCAGGTGGCGGCAACATAACGTTCAGTCGCCCCACCCTTTCAGGGTTTCGACTTTCCAGAAATGTTGACGGCTGTTTTATCCGCGAGCACGAGAGAAATCCAAACTGTCAACATGTCAACAAAATGTGTTGTGCTGAAATTAAAAATTAAAAGTAGGTCTAGCGTGTTGTAGGCTTGAATTTGGAGACTAATTGAAGCATTTTCTACCCTAATATTTACACCAAAACAAGGGGGGGATGTCAGAAAGCTCTCATACCACCAGAAATACAATCTGAATTATTACTGAGTTTATTTTTTTTATTTTTTTTGTGTGTGTTATTTTTTTAAGGGTAGGATGCTTAAATTAAATCATTTGTGTTATGTTGACTGTGTCAAAACAGCACTCCAATACGCAAAGTCTGCAGAGCACTGGGGCTTGTCTTTCGGACAGCCATCAAGGTTCTTTGTGTTGACTTTTCCCAAGTGGCGGTACACTCATCACTTTACAAGATGAATCACATGATGCATTTTTAATTTCCACGGCATGGCCACCGTCCAGCACTCTGTGGGTCAGAGGGAGACGACCAGCGGTCCCCGGCTGCAGCACCAGCACTTAAGACATGATATACGACGGTCATTACCCAGAGTCAGGTCAGAAGGGACTCTAGGTCACACTCACCGCCAAAACAGAGAAGCAGCCGCACGAGAGACACACAGTGGCCCGGTGCACCGTGCAGGAGGTGTCTGGTCGCCTCGGTTCGGGAGGATTCATGAAGTGCTGCTTCTGGGGGTCGAGTCTGTCCCCAACAAGCCAGCGAGTGGAGAGCGGTTAGCCTTTCCTAACCTTCTCTCTCTCTTTGCTTCTTTCTTGATACCGTAGGCTAAGGGGCTGTGTAATATCACGGCGCTTGGCTTGCAGCTGAGGTTGCATGCATCAATAAATAATGATTTGTCATGTGCTACCAGTCATCCACACGCAGTGACGGACTGGACGGTATGGCATTTGGGCAGATGCCAGAAGGGCCGCGGCTTCTCGTGGGCCGTTTGGTTTCTCGTGGGCCGTTTGGGCCGGCCAATCACGGAGCGGCATGCTTGTTGGGATCGAGCGGCCCCACCGTCGCGACGACGGCCCCGCATTATCTATCCCACCCCCCCCCCCCCCCCCGTCAACAATTACACCCGCGGCCGGTTATAATGCGCAAATGCCCGGGCCGTTTTTTGCTCCCAGTCCGTCACTGTCCACACGTCTACAGAAAACTTGGCAAATCACACGTCTATTTTAGTCCCGGGTTGATGAGCGCGATACGGATCGAACTGGATTATATGCATCGTTATTTTGGTGCCCTTGCGCTGGCGCCTTAGGCCTGCTTTTTGCAGGATAAGATGCGCGAGCTATACCAGCCATCTGACCCTGTTATAATATATTTTTTATTGGCCGTCTTGTTATTTTCATTTATATTGCACCGACCGTTGCTCGAAGGCTTTGACTTGACTTGACTTGACTGTGTGTGTGTGTGTGTGTGTGTGTGTGTGTGTGTGTGTGTGTGTGTGTGTGTGTGTGTGTGTGTGTGTGTGTGTGTGTCAGAAAATCAGAAAGCTGTGATTCGGGGGCCTCGGCGTGTTGTCTTCCATGTCACAATATTTGGGGGATCAGAGCGAGTAACTAGATGAGAGAAAAGCAAGGTGTGAAACTAGATGAATATCCCCACATGGAACTCTGCTACGGGATATCAGATTGCCACATTTAGCATGAAAGGAACGGGTTGTTCAACAGCAAAGAAAATCCACAGAGGTGTCTCACAAATGGACAGTAAAAGTAAATTTTGTTCAAGCCGACCAAGCCACCCCAATGCTCACATAAACGACAGCATGTCAAGACCATTGTGAAAAAAAGAAAAACCATGAACCAAATAAGGAGTGGAAACAAAGGAAAAGAGAGAGAGAGAGAGAGAGAGAGAGAGAGAGAGAGAGAGAGAGAGAGAGAGAGAGAGAGAGAGAGAGAGAGAGAGAGAGAGAGAGAGAGAGAGAGAGAGAGAGAGAGAGAGAGAGAGAGAGAGAGAGAGAGAGAGAGAGAGAGAGAGGGGAAATTCATCTAAATGAAATAATGTGCTGGACCACCTCTTGAGCGACTACATGCATGGCATCTGTGTCAGATGTTGTTAATTAATGTCAGTATGTTCCTCGCTGGCACTCTGCTTCCTGTCCGCCAGGCAGGCCACAGCCCAGAGCCACAGTGCTGCTGGGCTACAATGCTGTGTGTGTGCATGTGTGTGTGTGTGTGTGTGTGTTAATGTGTGTGTGTGTGTGTGTGTGTGTGTGTGTGTGTGTGTGTGTGTGTGTGTGTGTGTGTGTGTGTGTGTGTGTGTGTGTGTTAGTTTGTGTGTGTGTGTGTGAGTGTGAATGTGTGTGTGTGTGTGTGTGTGTGTGTGTGTGTGTGTGTGTGTGTGTGTGTGTGTGTGTGTGTGTGTGTGTGTGTGCATGTATGTGTGCCCGCTCTGTGTGTGGGGCGTTTTTATTGTGTGTGGGTCGGTATTGTGTGTGGCTGTGTGTGATAAGAGGTGGAAGAGATGGAGCAGGCAGGGGTTGGGGCTGTTAATCCCACTTATTATGATTCCAGTGTGGGATGGCTGGGGGGAAAGGCCTTGCAGGGACCCACTACCACCCGTCTTATCAGTATTTGGTTTTATGAAACAAGGTTCGGCACTGGATGCAACCATTCCCAGCTGTGGAGGAACTGATACAGTTGTCTCTTGCGAGACATATAATAATATGTCTTGTCTTGTCCTTCGTCTTTATATCTTGACCCTTAGTCTGTCAAGTCACTCTTGTTTACAACACCTCTCCCCTCTCTCACATTCTCTCACTCCTTATCTCACCCTGTTACTCTTTATCTCACTCCTTGTCTCATTCTGTCAGTCTTTCTCTCATTCCTCGTCTCATTCTGTCAATCCTCATGTCGCCCTGTCACCCACTGATTCTCCCTTCCTCTCACAGTCACTCTTCTCCATCACCCTCCTTGTCACCGCCTCACTCTTCTTCTCCCTCTCACTTCTTGTCTCACACGCACACCCATTCTCTTCCTCTCTTACTCCTTTTCACATGCTCACTGCTTGTCTCAATCACTCAGCACTCTTTCACCCATATCTTCCTCGCTCACTCGTGGTCTCACTCTATATTTTCCTTCTGTCCTTCCCTCACTCTCCCACCTCTCCATCACTCTCATTGTCTCTGCCACACCCTGTCTCTCCCACTCTCACTCATTCCCTCACTCTGTCATCCCTTCTCTCACTGCTAGTGGCACTCTTACTCCATGTCTAAACCGCTTACTCCGGGTCTCACTCTCTCACTTTTCACCCCCCACTCTCCCTCATTTCCTCCGTTTCCAACCCAGTGGTTCCCATCGTTTTTTGGGCCGTGACCTAATTTCTAGCTCGAAAAATGTTTGCGACCCTAGCTTTAACTTTTGTGCGTCTGATACTACACAAATGTTTTTTTACTGTAATCTCACCGACCTGGTGTGCGTTATTGTGCGTTATTGCTCTACTCCACACTAAGTGATTTGCTTGTGGCTATGAATCAATAGGCAGTCAGTTTGTATATACAGGAGGCTTGTGAAATAATATTTATAGCTTATGTCCGCAATTTCCTGTGACCCCAGGCGACTCCAGTAGGAGCCCCAAGGATGGGAACCAGTGCTCTAACCCCTTATCTCACTCTCACTTCTTCTATCACTCTTTCTCTCACTCTCTCTGTCTCGCTGTCTTCCTCTTTCAAATACAAGTACTTGGTCAGTTGTGTTTCTGCTTTTTTTTATTCATATAAAAATAACAACAACTCTGTATGATGGAAACCGCACACAAACTGTAAATGGTGTTTACTGAAATACCCCAAAATCAGAGAGGATACGCAGCGTTTCCCTGGTTACCGTGTCTGTTTTCCAACGCTACGCATGACAAACCACATGTCGCGGTTCCCTTTGCACTTTATCTTTTTTTTTTCATTCCGGGGAATCAAAGACTTTATAGAGAGAGTAAATTATTTTTAATGTTGCCCTCAAAAATAATAGGCCATTTCCTAAACGGCGTGTCACGCTGGCGCATGCCATCATCAGAAAGCCGCTTTCGCCTCCCTGTTGATCGACTAATTTCAGACCTGGAGCACCTGGTGGTCTCTTACGGCGCGCACAAGTGGCGGGAAACGGCGCCTTATCTACCGGCCGTGAATATTTTTCCAAGCGGTGCGATCGTTTTCGATAATGTCGGCGTTAACGGTCCATAAAAATAAAAACAACCTCAAACACATGGACGAAGTAACCAGACACGTATTTACTGAGAGACCGGAGAGGAGCGCCGGAGAAGATAAAACAAGGAAGTGGGGCCTTCACTATGCTTTCAATTTGGCCGCCGCATCTCGTATGGACAGGCTCTCCGCTCCTACAGGCTTTTATAGGGACAGCACCGTGACCGTGTTTGTCTGAACAGTCTACGGTTACGGACCCCGGCGGGGCTTATTGAAGAACACCCCACGTCCAACGATAAAACTGGAAATGGACCCGTGAACCAGACGGACAGATGTTCGTGGTATCTGGAAGTTTCTGCCCGGCGCACATCGGCCGTCAAGCCGTTAAAAAAAAAAAAAAGAACCCAACTAAAAACCAAAGGAAAAACTGCAGCAGACAGCGGTCATGGCTGTGAGTGCATCGTCAGTATCTTTGTTGTGTTCTGCGTTCAGCTGGTTCAGCCTCAGTGGCAGCAGGCCTAGTTGTTGTGTGTGAACCCGCAGCTTATCGTGCCAACAGGTTTTTTCTTTTGTGGGAGGGAGGGGGGAGGGGAGGGGGGGGAGGGGAGGGGGGGGGGGGGGCACAGCCAATCAGAGCACTCGCTGCATCGGAGCAGCGCACAGTTTGGGGTGGCGCCACATCTCGGCACTAATTTCAGGGTTAGCAGAGCGCCCCGACGGGAGGAAGGCGTCGCCATGGCAACAGCGCAAAGCACTGTCCACAATCTCGTAGCGCCGACGGTAATCAGCCGTCGGGAGTCCACTGCCGTGTGCATTGTGCTTCTTTTTGCTTTTTTTTTTTAACTAACATTTGGGATTCTGACGTTGGGTTAATCGATGTATGTATTTTTTTTTGGGAGGGTAGTCATTTATTTTTTTTCATGGGATGATTCCCGAGCGATGCGGATGGCGGCGTTTTATCTGTGCTTTATTTTCGTACAACTCTGTGTTAGTTATCCAATAGGTCTCTATTATGTTTAAGACCAAAGCCTTGCTTTCACGTTCAGAGATGGGCGATCGCAGCTCTAACGACGGAGCAACGACGAAGCTTGCACACAATGATAACGTCAGGAAGATGGCTTACAAGCATTTCTCTTTTCTCATTTATTTTCTTTACCCCTCTTCCACACTATAATAAAAACACCATTACATTTGCTTTCCAAACCAACCAAGCAAATTGACTATCTCTCCACTGTTGGGTGTGTGTGTGTGTGTGTGTGTGTGTGTGTGTGTGTGTGTGTGTGTGAGATGTTGATGTGATGTGATTTTCATCTTCCTTCCTTTTTTTATGCATGTATGCACATGTGTGCATGTATGCACATGTGTGCGTGTGTGTGTGTGTGTGTGTGTGTGTGTCTGTGTGTGTGTGTGTGTGTGGTGTGTGTGTGTGTGTGTGTGTGTGTGTGTGTGTGTGTGTGTGTGTGCGTGCGTGCGTGTGTGTGTGTGTGTGTGTGTGCGTGTGTGTGCGTGTGTGTGCATGTGCGTGCTTGTGCAAGTGCTATGAAAAGCGAATGAGGGCCACGAGAGGGTGAGCGCTCGGAGAGGAATTGCCAGAGTATGGGAGCTCGGAGCGCAGTAGCGTTGGCCAGTCAGGGGTGTCCACTGCCAATCCCCTCCTCTCTCTCTCTCCATCAGGATCCAGTCCATTCATCAGAGCAGACACAGAGATCATATTAGCTTCCACCGGAGCTCTCGGGTGAAGCAACTAGGTATATTCTCTCCCCCCCTCCCCATCCCTTTCTCTCTCTCTCTCTGTATTTTTAGACACTCTTTATGTGAGGACAATGTCCTCCATATCAAACATTTTAAATGATGCTTGAAATACCAGTCACTTGACTTTGATGTCACAGGCAATTAAATCCAACCTTACCCCCTTTTCCTCTGTTAATAACAGCAATCTTGCCCGGACCAGTGCCTAATTAATATGTGCTATTTGTCACTTTGCCTTGACACATGTATATCAAAGTGTGTGTGTGTGTGGGGTGGGGGGGAAAGGCTGTAGAGAACAGTTGATGGGTTGGATGGATGGATGGTGGTGGGGGGGGGGGTGGGGGGGGGGGGTGGTGTCGAACAGGGACTGTGTGGCCTGTCATTATGTTCCAGAGTGCAGTTCGTCTCCTCCCTGATCACCGTCTCCCGATACGGCACCCGTCAGTCGGCAAGGTGTAGCTCCACTTACATGAGCTCATAATGACATGTCACCACAGAACACTCTCTTCCTCTGAATGTCCGGGTTTGTGGAATCGGTAGGAAGCGTTGGAGCTGTGTGTGTGTGTGTGTGTGTGTGTGTGTGTGTGTGGGGAGCACGGCAGTGTGATGGTGAGCGCTTGTGTGAGGGGTCGGTGTGTGGAGCGGGGATATGGCGGTGAATCCAATTGTGCTTGTGGTACGGCGTGTTTAATGAGGATTCCACTAAGGGCCTTGGACTTAGGTGAGACGGTAGATATGCAGGGAAATGGGCGCACACGCTCCATTTAACTCACAGACACGTGGCGTGGGGCGGAGATATGGGGGAAAAAAAATAAGGCCACACAGTCGCATTCCCTCCAACTCACTCTTCCTTTCCATCCTCCCAGCTCTCTCTCTCCATCGCTCCTCTCCCGTTCTTTTTTTTTTACATCCGCCAACCTTTCACCCCTTCACCCCTTCACCCTTTCACACTTTGTGCCAGCCGAGCTCTGCCAGGCTTGCACATCTGTGCCCAAAATGAATTCTATCCCTGAGCCCCACGAGTCAAGGATTCACGTGTAAAGCGTGCAGTTTTATTGGATGAACAGGCTAATGTACCATGCAATGTAGTTGCACTAGCATTTTATGCCACATTGGAACAGTCAATTAATTTGCATTATTCAAACGAGCATGTTCTGCGTTGACTTTGAAGCCAGAGAAGATGGGCTAGTCACACACACACACACACACACTAGTCATCACGTGCACGACTCTCTCCTTCTCTATATCCCGATAGATTAATCATTCCCTCTCTACAATTAATTACATTTATGACAATTTGAACCTTCCTGCCCATCCTCCCGCCCGCCCAGCCGTTTTTATACACACCCTGGTTTGTCTGGTGTGTGTGTGTGTGTGTGTGTGTGTGTGTGTGTGTGTGTGTGTGTGTGTGTGTGTGTGTGAGTGAGAGAGAGCATCCGTGAGCGAGAGAGAGAAGCTCTGATGATTCAGGGAGACCACCTTAACCCAGCGCCCATGCCTAGGGCTGAATAAAATTAATATTTTGTTTCCCATATGGTGAAATCAGAAAAATTAATGAGCAGAGGAGGCCCGTAGCTAGGCAGGATGCACACACCAGTCTGCCTCTCACTGCTGGTTGCTGCTATTAGCTGGCGGTGGTAGAAGAGTCGGGGGGGGGCGTGTGTGTCTGTGTCTGTATGTATGTGTGTGTGTGTGTGTGTGTGTGTGTGTGTGTGTGTGTGTGTGTGTGTGTGTGTGTGTGTGTGTGTGTGTGTGTGCAGCATGGGTATTGGGGGGAGGGGGGGTGTTTGTAGGTGTGTGTGTGTGTGTGTGCGTGCCTTTGTGTGTGTGTGTGTGTGTGTGTGTAAGGGGGGGGATGTGTCAAAGCCCAGAATGCACCATTGTGATCAGTACTGTAAGTGCCAAGGCTGTAGCACTCCGTCACTCTCTCTCCCTATTCTCTCTCTCTCTCTCTCTCTCTCTCTCTCTCTCTCTCTCTCTCTCTCTCTCTCTCTCTCTCTCTCGCTCTCTCTCTCTCTCTCTCTCTCTCTCTCTGCATCCTGACAGACAAGGCAGAGTCCCAGCCCCCCCCCTACCCACCCACCCACCCACCACCGCCCCCACTGATTAAAATTCAATCGTAACTGTCTTGTCTGTCTCCTTGCCTTTTGTCGCTTGTTTACCGCCTCTAATTGAATTGCGACGGTGGGGCCAAGTGTCAGCTAGCACGCTGGCGCGGAGCTACGCTAGCAGAGCCGCGAGCGCTGCTGCGATGCGGCTACGGCAGCAATATGGTGCGCGGCGGCGTGAGGCTTCCTTCAGTGTGAATAGTAGCCGGGCGTCAGGGCTGCATGCGGTTCTTGTCAACGCGGCGTTGGAGGGGGACAGGGCAGGGGGCGGGGGGGGGGGGGGGGGAGGGAGTTGACGCTGTCAAAACAGGAAGAGGAAGTTGCGATCAGAGGAACTTCCTATTTTTTTGGAATTCCCAAAGGGATTACTGTTCATTTACTGCTGTACTTATTTTCATTGACTTCCGATTGTTGAGGGTTGCCTGACTTTTTGTTGGGTTGTGTTTTGTTGCAATTGTTCACAAATCATATCTCACATTTCGATTTTTCTGCCGCTCATGTCCCTCCATATGCATGGTTATTGCTGGTGTGAATGAGCGTTCTGGATCATGGTGTGACTTTATGGTGGAGAGGAGATGATGAATTGACCCTGCGTGACCCCATCTGTCAGCAGATATAATTACCCATTAATGGTGACAAATAGACTGTCAGCACTGTCAAACTGGGATAATATACAATTAAATTGGCCACTTGTCAATAACATAGAAATCCATCAAATAAAAAAATATGAACAAATTGTGAAACTATGAGAAATTAATATATCAATCAATAAGGTAAATAAATATGCATTTGTAGACAGACAGAAATGAACAGACAGACAGACAGAGACTTCCAGACAGAATGACAGCGAAAACAGTCAGAACAACAGAGAAAGACAGACATAGACATACAGACAGACATACAGACAGACAGAGAAAGCAGCTGTATGACTACACACACCCAAATTGTTTTACAATCTGGCTGTCCCATTCCCCTGTTACCCTGCTCCTTATCTGTGTGTGTGTGTGTGTGTGTGTGTGTGTGTGTGTGTGTGTGTGGGGGTGTGTGTGTGTGTGTGTGTGTGTGTGAGTGTGTGTGTGTGTGTGTGTGTGTGTGTGTGTGTGTGTGTTTGCTTGTGTGTGTGTGTGTGTGTGTGTGTGTGTGTGTGTGTGTGTGTGTGTGTGTGTGTGTGTGTGTGTGTGTTTGTATGTTTTTGTATGTATGTTTGTGGTGTGCGTGTTTGTGTGTGTGTGTGTGTGTGTGTGTGTGTATGTGTGTGTGTTTGTATGTTTTTGTATGTATGTTTGCGGTGTGTGTGTGTGTGTGTGTTTGTGCGTGTGTTTGCGCGCGCATGCATGTGTGTGTGTGTGTGTGTGTGTGTGTGTGTGTGTGTGCAGCAGCCCCCCAGCCCCCCCCAGCTCCCTCCATGCGGGTGCCCCCGCCGCCTGCAGAAGGTGGTGGTCGTCTCTTTGAAGTATCACTTCAATTACGGGGTTTAACCCCACAGGTCAGCTCTTGATTATTTACACAAAGCTGGTGTAATTCTGCCAGAGAGCCCAGCCTTTTGCCTTGAGTACTGAGCCGCGCTGCACCCCGAGTGGAGGGAATTTCACATCCGAGCTGACCTGCGTCTGATATAACAAACATGGTGGGGATTGTCGTCTTTACACCTGCAAGCACTCACACGGTCACACACACACACACACAGTCACACATACACACACACACACACACACACACACACACACACACACACACATACATATGCACACATGTGCATATGTATGTGTGTGTGTGTGT